>NW_007394295.1:0-1062 GCF_000475195.1 Diaphorina citri | reverse complement strand
TTTTTTTTTTTTTTTTTAGCTAAATCCCCTCTACTTTCTCTATAGATACGATGGGTTCTTGCGATTTTGATGAAATTTGTTATACACAGAAGAAGGAAGAACAAGAGGAGAAAAAGAAGAGGAGGAGGAGGAGGAAGAAAAACAATGATAATGTACAGGGTGGCGCAGAAGTAACCTGATAAAGTTAAAATTGAATAACTTTCTTTGTGATTAATACTTTTTTCTTCTGTCTTCAGGTTATTGTAAAGAACCTTTGAGGAATTTATCGTGGAAATTTTCAATACGCTACAAAGAACTTAACTTGTAAAATTTCATTTTCAAAATTGACAGTCATTTAGAAATGGTTGAAAATCGGATAATTTCTCGAAATAGCGAATTTCCGTGGCCTGCAAACTCTCCCGAAATGTCCGCCCAGGCTTTTTTCTGAGCTTACCTCAAAGAAAGATTTAACAGGTCAAGTCGCGCGACAAATGTTGCAAGTGAAAACAGGTCACGTCGCGCGATTTGTCGCGCGACAGAGGTCGCGTTGGTGAAAATCCACCTTTAAATTCTGGGTTCTGGCATTCTCGGTAATAGGTATATCAGTCCAACCCTGGAAATTTTATTCCGCGATCATTAGAACGGAAACGAAGTTCTGAATTTTTTTGACACATATCAATCCTAGAATTATCACAACTCGGTCCCCTAATCCCTAATCAAGTAATCACTCATGTAGTGTCCCCTGATTTAATGTACAGTGCATAAGCTATACTATATGACCTTGGTTGACCTTGCACTTCCCAGCTGTAAATGGGAGCCAATTAATTCCCTAAAATAAAACTCGAACCTTGTTTTCCACCTGGCCACCATTAATGGGAGCCAATTAATACCCATTCCTATTGTGTATGAGCCAATTTGTGAATTTATCCTGTACCTATGAAATACTGTAGCCAAAACCAAATGTCAGCCCAAACCAATCACCCTATTTAGGGTTGATTGAGAGGGTGGCGAAAAACGCTGACCCGGTCGAAACACGGGAAAAGGCGAAGAAAAAGAAGATTCTGTATGAAATACATAAGTAAG
>NW_007394294.1:0-1062 GCF_000475195.1 Diaphorina citri | reverse complement strand
ATTCCGGGAACGTAGCATTTCCCGGCCACATAAATCCCTTAGGTACAATCATGATAACATTTCCCGGTAGGTACCTACTTGTAGGTAACTCCCTATTCCCTGAGGTACAATCAGTCTTGATTGAGAACTAGGACAAATACCCAAGAAAATAGAAAATGGTTTATTATTCTGCCGAGATATGCTCTCAATGTTTTGACAAATTTCTGTGTCAGATAGGTAGGTATTAAACCAACATTAATTTCAGCAAGTAGATAGCTATGTACGGTTACTAGGTACATAGATACATAGATAGGTAGGCAGGTATTTCCTATCTACCTAGTGACCGTCTTAATTTCATCTCTTCTGTTCACATTACATAATACGAGAGTATAAATATAATTACTGAGATTAAAATTTAACCCGGTTTTAAGCTCAGTTTGTGGCCCCCACGTAAATAGTTAATCCGGTGCCTCGGTGGTGTACTGGTCAAGACGCTCGCCTGGTAAACAGAAGAGCGTGGGTTTAATCCCAGCCGAGGTATGGAATTTTATCCTCAAAATAATTTGAGGATTAGATTCAAAAACAATAATAGTAGTAGCCTACTGCTGGAGTAAAGAGACTTCTCAGTCCTATGTGAGCAGTATAAAATATGCTTATAAGTTACTCATTTTGAACCACCCAGGGGGCACTTATGGTTTTAAGGATGGTCCATGGAAGCGAGTAACATTACCCCCCCAGTATAAAATATAAACATTATTACTTTTTACTATTATTACCTACATGAAAAAAGATAAGTGTTACATTAGACGTATGTGGTCTGTGTCGTAGCATACCCATCCCGTATTATGCCTCTCATCAGATGAGCGAGAAGAGACTCAATACTTCCGATTTAGGTGCTGGCTCAACCCGCTCAACACGAAAACAGCAGAAAGTAACCCGCTGAAATATTTTCAATCAAAAATATTGCAAATATATCAACGGATTACCGACCTAAATAGGAAGTTAATCAGACTAACCTGAAACATCTCGCTTCGCTCGACCAGTGGGTGTGTCTGGGGCGTTCAGCACGTTCAGAAGTTGTGA
>NW_007394293.1:0-1062 GCF_000475195.1 Diaphorina citri | reverse complement strand
ATACTGATCTCATATCTCCTCAGAAATACCTATAAAGTTGTTTTTCAACGTCAGATCGGTACTCTGGACATGCTAATAACAGAGGTTGGGTCTGTGTATGTGGCACTAATGATTCCTACTTGATAGATCACTGCACCTGGATCAAGTCCTGATATCCATCTGAGAAGCGTTAGGTAGGGAACACCCAAACATTTTGATAAGAAAATTACACACCAGGAAACAACATGAGTTGGCTATGAGGTGCTTCACTTTGGACCACAATTCAATGGACACGCACCATACACCAAACCGCAACCAGTTATCAAAACAATTTGGACTCTGGATACTGGATAGGCAATTATTTATTGACCTAGGGGTAGAGTATATGTTTTTGTAAGCCACCACGTGAGTTCAACTAATTTACCAAGCTTTGCTAACGGCAAACGTATTTCTTTTAAATTGGTAATTTACCTCATGTGTTAAAAAAAAATCCAATTAGCTATACAAACAGTTAAAATTGAAACTTGGATAATGCCAAAGTTGATAGAACAATGAGGCAATTTGGGCTATTAACTATTATGAGTAAAATAACTTCGGAGCGACCCATCTGATCATTAGTACATATTTATGTCCATTGTTCATACCTAATGTACCTTTAATAGGAATGGAATTAGTTGGAACTTTTTCAATAATATTGCTCTTGTAAGTTTGATGAAGTTTTCATGGTCCTTGGATCTCGCATTGATAACCGAAATCCTACTACATATTAGTATGATTAGTACGATCTTATAATCATTTCTTTCCAAAACATTGAAACTTTTGGTAGCTGCATTCATCTACCTCAAGTTTTTTTGAGTCCTACATTTCCATATAATTTTATTGCTGTTCTATGATACCTGTCGAGAATTCGGCACCAAATCTATCAGTCTGTATTCCTAGATTACCAAACCAATCAGTTATTATGACTCTACGTGGTTTATTCTCCTAACAATATAATATACGGGTATTCTTCATTTCGGCGCATGCTATTCGAGAGGATTGTTTTATTGCGGTTTGCTTTTTTGATAGGCCACAACGTATCTT
>NW_007394292.1:0-1062 GCF_000475195.1 Diaphorina citri | reverse complement strand
AATTCTACCTATTCTATGTATATCTGTATTCTACCTGTAACTATTACCTATTGTAAATACTGCAATAAATCCGTGTAGACAAATTCGGACTAAGAGTAATTTCGTAGTTCATCTAGGACAGCTTTCAACGAGGAACAATAATTTATTGCTCTCCAACTCCTCCTCTTCTTTATCTTTTCCTTGGAGGAAATGTTTCTAATGAAAATAGAGGTTGATAATGTAACTAGTTACTACTCTCGGCTTGTTCTCTTTCCACCTATTAATTAATAGATACGAAACTTTGATCCGGGATTTTCAATATTGTTTAATTTGTCAAGAAGTACCAAGCCATGTTTCACAAACAATAAATTTATATTGTTACATTACTTTGATAACCAATTATTATTATTATTATTTTAAGAGGTTTGATAGAGGGAACTGTACCTAACTGCTAAGGTCTTATCATCCCGAGAGCGAAGAGAGAAAGAAGACAGTATGGGAAAAAGCCAGCCGTTCCGAGAACGAACATTATCCGTTCAGCACAAAATCCGCTCCGGGTGGGTATATTGCGTATCTTTTCCACTGTTCTAGTTGGGGAAATTTCATTTATTCTCTCCATAAGTTCTAGGAGTCGAAACCCCAATCTCTCGGACTATGAGTCCAAATAAGTTTTACAAAAGGTAGACTTTTTTCTTCTTACTCGAAATAATGTTTCCATCAGTGTGTCGGTGTGTCGTTTAAAACAGAATGTCTAATCTGACACGATTAATTTTTTGGGCTTTTTTATGTGAAAATTTAATTTTTCGGAGTTTTTAATCAAGTTCAACAAACTTGAAGAAAAGGCTTCATCCTCCTCTTCCGTACTCCTGAGCCAACTTGGTTAAACCAATTGTTTTCTTTTGGGTGAATAATGCCAAATTATTTAGGTATGTGTAGGCAGTAAGTATAGTGATTGCATGAATATGTAGGTGTTGTAGGTAAATGGCTAACTTCAGTTTATTTATTTAACAAGCATTTAACTTTAGTTTATTTTGTTATGTTGTATGTTATATGAATAAAACAAAGTATCTTGTTAAAAAAAAA
>NW_007394291.1:0-1062 GCF_000475195.1 Diaphorina citri | reverse complement strand
TAGGGGACTTCCGATCTAGAGGTTGACGGTCCGAGTCCAAGTCAAGTCATAAAATTGGGCAAGTATTTATAGAATAGAGGAACGAAATTAAATTTGTAACAAGCATTCATGCTTCACAAAAATCCTTTTATTCAATAGGTAAATTTACAATCGTCCAGTTGAAACTTATAAGGAGTTATTTACAGAGGGAAACTACGTATAACAATCAGAAAATCAGAGTCCTTGTCATTTGAAACTGAACTCTCACTTTGTTCATACGACTACAGACACCTGCAAAGTTGTCATCTAGGTAACACTTGAACAGTGTTCAAAATCCAAACAGTCGGATAATATAATGTTAGGAACCATCATGTCCACATTAACTATGTATGTATCATCTTAAACAAACATGACCACACAAATTGTCCTATGGGAGACTAGCAGCAACAAGTCCGTATGAGATGTGTGAACCTTTTTTTATGTTTTCCTTCTAAGGAACGAATCACTTCCCATGTTTATTTATTTATTTATTTCTGTCCATTTTATATTTATATTTTTCTATATGTTAGTCCCCTGGACCAACCTCAGTGGTGTAGTATAGAACATACCCTGTTTATACTACCAGATTGCAAATGAAAAGTCTGGAATACCCCCGCAGTCTAAACAAGGTCTTACGTATTTATGAAGAGAATACGCACACTTTCCGGTATTCGTTCTAATTCGGTTCAGAGTGACCCATACTTTCCGTTTCATGTCAAATCCTGGAGGTAGAGTGGAAATACATGGAAGTTCTTTATAGTGTGCAGGACAGTTTCTTTCCCAAGTATCTTTCCAGGCTTCTGTCAGGTTGAATGTTCCAGACTGCATAGAAATAGCCGTAGCTAGAGGAGGATTTCTAGATTTTAGTCTATTGATTTGAATGTCTTCCATATCTAGATGAATATTGATAAGTTCTCATTGGCACATATCTTTTCATATTCTCTGTAAAGTGCGCTTTCCCTTCTTAGCTTTGGTGGTGGGATGTTACTGAGAGTTGGCAACCAGAAGGTAGGAGTTGGTTTAATGGAGCCGGTAATGAGTCTC
>NW_007394290.1:0-1063 GCF_000475195.1 Diaphorina citri | reverse complement strand
ACCTTTTTTTTTAAGTAAAAAAAAAAAAATAAATAAATAAAAATAAAAAAGGTATAAACGCTGTAGGTAGTCATTTATTTTTGAAAGACCTGACTTTCAAAACGGTGATCTTTAAGAAAAAAACAATCAATAGAATGAGAGAGAGAGAGAGAGAGAGAATGGTTAAAGTGAGGGAAGGAATGAGGTAAAGAGAAAGGGAGAAAAAACAGAGAGAGATTTCCAAGAAGGAAAATGACAATTTTCTTCACTTTACTCCGGAAGCACACCACCATTTTTCAGCCCGTCCTTCCTTTATTATTACGATAGTAAAAAAAAAGGTATGAAAATGACAATTTTCTTCACTTTACTCCGGAAGCACACCACCATTTTTCAGCCCGTCCTTCCTTTATTATTACGATAGTAAAAAAAAGGTATAGTGGACCTATAAACTCAAAGCGAGAAAGTTTTAGATAACACTTCAGTCGATAATTTAAGACCGGTTTTAGCGTCACCTGTGTTAAGCTACGCCGAGCAAGGCCAATAAATGGATGGGTGACTTCAACACTAATGGATGGGTTGTATGTCCCTGGTCGACCTATATATCAAATTAAAGGTCTTTTTACCAGGAACACGAAAATGGTGGTGCAAATTTCGCCCAGAAAATCAGTCGATAATTTAAGACCGGTTTTAGCGTCACCTGTGTTAAGCTACGCCGAGCAAGGCCAATAAATGGATGGGTGACTTCAACACTATTGTTGTATGTCGTCCAGTGTGACCCGGCATTCTGGAACCAGTGTGCTGGCGCACACAATGTAAACTGTTCCAGAATAGAAGTTCCTAACTTAAAAAATAATTATTGGAAAAATGGAAGAGCTGAAGGTAGCATGTTATTTTTATCGGAATTACTAAAAAATGTATTTTCTTGAAGTTTCTTAAAATAATAAAATTCCCTTGTTATTAATAATGAAAAACAACCAAGTGTTTATTTTATTTGGAAAACACAACAACTATATTGGTAGTTATTAGGAAACATTAAAAGGAATAAAGGGAGAACGGGCTCTAGTCTTGATTTTAAATCATTACA
>NW_007394289.1:0-1063 GCF_000475195.1 Diaphorina citri | reverse complement strand
ATGATAGAAGCCAGCCGTGTCGATATGTTTGGGATAAAGTTCGCCCCAGGCGGGAATCGAACCTGCGACTTAGCGCTTACAAGGCGCGCTACCTTTTAAGCTGGTAATTATTGATTAGATCAGTTGCGCTTACTCGGGTGATGTTTCAAAGTCATAGAGTAGGAAAAATAAGGACGAACTGAAATTTTCTTTTTCTTCTACGACTTCTAGATCCCGAGATAAATCGATTTAAAAATACCGGTAAATCGTGAAGTTTGACGTCACAGCATACGCTCCCGTAGGCGACGACGTCATAATTCAAGACTCCCGCTTCGTTTGTTTGTGCGCAAGCGTTTCTGCGTACTTTGACGTGAAATCTGACGTCACAACTATTTGAACTTTTTCATTAGAACAGCAATTAAAAATTGAATTTTCGACCTTTTAAAGTTACTTTTTCGGAGTTTCGACCTGAGATTTGGATCTTCTAGATCCCGAGATAAATCGATTAAAAAAATACCGGTAAATCGTGAAGTTTGACGTCACGGCATACGCTCCCGTACTCCCGTAGGCGATGACGTCATAATTCAAGACTCCCGCTTCGTTTGTGTGTGCGCAAGCGTTTCTGCGCATTTTGACGTGAAATCTGACGTCACAACTATTTGAACTTTTTCATTAGAACAGCAATTAAAAATTGAATTTTCGACCTTTTAAAGTTACTTTTTCGGAGTTTCGACCTCAGATTTGGATTTTTCACAACATTTTACGTAGGAATCGACCTTTTATTAATAATATTTTCCCAATTGCAACTCCTCCTTTGTTGACATGCCAGGAAACCTCTAAAGCTCCGAACCTAAGGTATCCCATAAAGCGAATTGTTTTGACATCTTCACTGATTTCTCTGTAATTTTGACATCTCCACTAATATCCCATAAGGCGACTTGTAATTTTGACATCTCCACTGATTTCTTATCTTAATAATACGGCTTCGTTAACTTTTGGGTCACCCTGTAGGGTGTCTAGTCGTACCTTGGCCCCCGTTGTACCTTGGTCCCCTGGACTTTTCTGGTAACTGGCGCCACCTATC
>NW_007394288.1:6379-11000 GCF_000475195.1 Diaphorina citri | reverse complement strand
TCCTCAAGACCAACCCTGGAGGGAGCCCCTGGGCAGGGGAATATGAGAAGGAGATTCTGGGTCCTATCGGTACGTAGATTTTGCTCCTGTCCACCCAATTTTCAATGTTTCCCTTTTATTATTTTATCAAGTTATGTGGGTCCTATCGGTACGTAGAGTTTGCTCCTGTCCGCCCAATTTTCAATGTTTCCCTTTTATTATTTTATCAAGTTATCTGTATTATGTCAGCCACTCACTAACAGGTACTACCTGTGCTCATTAGGTGTCAGGTGTACCTGTCATCAGGACTACCTGTCGTCAAATCTACCTGATAGTGAGTGGCTGACCTTAGATTTGAATAAGCTTAACCCAAAACTTTAGGACTGTTTGTACTTACACCTAAGCTTCAGAGTGGGCTTTTTGTGTGTGACGTCTGTAGTAACAGCTACCCACCAAGGAAATGTCAGGATATAGCTATCACAATCACAAATAGTTGGGATTTAACCTGTTCTTTGTTTCCATGAGGCTGATAGAACCACAACAATTTAATCAACCTTGATTTAACTACCCACAAAAATTGTTGTCTTTAAACAGACTTGTCATTCAACTTCAAACGTCTGCCACATGATGTACCTAAACCTAAAAGTTTCACATTTCTCGTCAATATTTCTAAGGCCAGCCACTCACTATCAGGTAGACCGGTACACCTAATCAGGCCCACCTGTCAGGTCTACCTGATAGTGAGCGACTGACCTAAATTGCGTGTACTCTTATCTGTTTGTTTAGGTCTAGGCACGCTATGCATCAAAGATCCGCCCCCCTTCCAAACACGAGAGCTCGACCTGACCTGTCCTTCAAAACAGTCCGACGACAAACCCCACTCCTTTTTCACTCCCCGAAGTTCTAATATCTCCTACGGATCATGCTCTTGTCAAAGCGGGGCTCAACTGTGTACTTCTTACCCCGAGGTCCCAGCACAGCTCCCTGTGGCATCCCACGATATTATGTTTAACGTGTCGGATCGGGATTTGAACCGGTGGATTGTCAACAGTTTCCGCCAATATGCGGGCAAGTTGGAGATGCAGCCGCTAGACATCGCGCACCGCACGACTGGCTCCATGATAGGTGGGGTCGAGCTGGGGGTTCGACTCCCGCTCAGGTCAATGGCCTTGCCAGTGTCTGGGAATGACCTTGGAAGGGGCGATCCTGTGCGATCAGAATTGTCAAGAGCTCTGAATGATGGAAGTGGATCTGGAATTCGCAATTCTGCAAGGCCAGAAGTCTCTGGATTTTACAATGAGAACATCGATGGTAGTGCAGGAACAAAGAAATCTAGAAGATCCGTGGATTCCTCCGTATCCAAATCTGAAATGAACATTTCTAATGACAATTCTTTGAGATCGGCCAAGTCTCCTGCATCCAAATCTCTCAATATTGACGGCGTTTCTGGAACGGACAAGTCTGCAAGGTTATTGGATTCGCCCAGAACTGACAAGATGGACAGCGGTACTGGAACTGACAATTCTGCACAGACAGCCTCTTCGACTGCCAGATCTCATAGTTTCATCTATATTTGAAAAGCATTGCAAAAGCGTAATATGTATTTAGCTGAAGGAACTAGTATGTCCCCGTGTTTCGGCCGCAGTTGGTCAGTCGAAGCCGCATCCTCCCCGCTTACAAAGCCGTGAGGACCAAGAGTTGCCTCGGCCCCTCCTCCTCCTCTTCTCGGTAGTTTGCTGGAGCCACTTTGCGAATGCAGTTACTTGGTATCCGGCTAGCTCTGTCGTACCTACGACCTACTCCATTTGAATTTTTTGTTGAATAAATGAAAGTCACAGACCGATATCGAACTAAAGAAGTTACTAAACGACGTCGATAACCTGCAAGTAACCGCACGTTTTCCCAAATCTGTATTCATTGCGGAGGAGGCAACAACAAACAACCCTCTCTACAATGAATACAAATCGGAAAACTGCGTTTACTTGCAGTGTTATCGACTGTCTAGTAACTCTTTAGTTCATATCGGTCTGTGCCTTTCATTTATTCTTCAACTGGAGTGGTCTAGGTACGACAGAGCCTTACGATACCAAGTACTGCATTCGCAAAGGCTCCAGCCAAACTACCGAAGGTCACTCGTAACAACTTACAACAGCAGAAGGGCCAGCGGGCAACTCTGGGGTCCTCCGGCTTTGTAGCGGGGAGGGATAATGCGGGCTTTTCGACTAGACCAACTGGGCCGAAAACACGGGACATCCGTCCTTCAGCTAAATACATATTACCTTTTTGCATGCTTTCAAATAATAGTATTGAACTATGAATTGGATGCATCCCCTTCCAAAGGTTCACACTCAGATATCAGACGTTACTTCAATGTTCTGTAAAAATTACTTGGTAGAATAAACATACTGCGCGATCACCAGTATGCCTTTACAAAGTTATTTTGGTTAACCTAATAATAAAAATTTTAATTTGAGGTATACCCCCCAAATCTTGAAGCGTTTTAGACATGTTTTTTTTTTTTTTTTTTTTTGTAGTGTTCTGTTTTTATGCGAATCAGGAAAAATGGAACACGACAAGCGTAAATCTAGAACTTGTCCCGCACTGTTGGCTCGTGTAGAGGCGACAGACGTGTACAGGTGGCGATGAGAGAGGAAGGAGTTGTAGCAGAAGGAGTCACCTTTGTCCGTGTCTACCTCCAAATTGAGGACCACTTGTGGCGACTCTTGTGGAACATGAGTGCTACGAGATCTAACCTACGCCCTCATGTTCCGAGGCACCGTCCGGTATGTCCAGTCTAAGAACGGATGTATCCTTTTCTTTTCCCATGATGATCATAACACCAGTTTAAGAGTTTAGATGAAAACCTGACTAATTTTAAGATATGGAGCCGACCCTAAACTTGGATGCGAGAGGACAATGGTCCGTTAACAGTAACAGATCTATCTAAGATGCAATACTATGCGCGGTCGGGTCTACACTGCGATGGTCTGCCCAATCGGAATGCTTAACCGCTTTCCAACTCCACGGTTATCCACAACCGGTTGATAGTAGTCTGGAAGCGGGTCCTGTCCTTCACCCCCTTATGCTCCTTCTAGTGGAATCTATAACCAACTGCAAGGAGTCTCATAGCAGGACCTCTCTATACCTCATCAACGTTTACTCCATTTTTTTTTTTACTAATTCATTAACAGCTAAGGCATACATTCTTTCATCACTTTTTTAGGTTTTAGTTTTGAAGGTTTTTTGATTGGACATATTCTAGTTTTTCAATTAAAAATAGAAGACAAGATTACTTTCTGAAGTTTTTACACATGTATAGTCTCAAATCCCTCTGCCCGTCTTCTGTGTAGGCGTGTTTTTGTAATGACACACAGACGTCCCCTCGAAACAAGCCCTATCAATATATAACGCACCAAAGTACCAAGGGTCCGGTCCACACCAAAACAATTTCAGTTAATACTGGTTGAATGGACTTCTAATAGGTTGTTGGCAGGTGCCAGTTTCTCACTAATTACTCCGGCTGTTTATCTAACCTTTGTAGGGTCGGGGGTGTTTACGCACATGACCCGTGGCTCTTTATATTTCATGGTGTGCCTATGTACCTCACCTTATTGTCGCGCGTGGGCATTGTGTTGTCATCCCGGTGATCGGGCCCTTCCAAGACTCCCCTTTACATCCGGAGAGGAATTTCCGCTCCTTTTACTTATGCTGGTCGCACCTCCTCTTACACATCGTCTCTCTAGTATCCTCATATGGACCTTAGTCTGTGTATACTTACTCGAATATTATTTTTGGTATGTGATTTCACAGGGTTTGTATCAGCAGAACGACTCACCAAGACTCCATGTTGAAACCAAAGAATTTTAGTTCCCCTCAAGCTCAAGGTCATCCTTGTTTAAAATTCCAACCGTAAATATATTGTTGTTTTGAATTATACTCAATTGTGCGTTTACAACTATTTGTACTTGTCATTGTACTGAGGTCAGGCCCACCCATTTCCGAAGGGTAGGGGTTCAAGAAACTCCTTTGAAAAGTTGATGGATCAAAAACCGATATAGACACACAAGAAATGGGGAAAAACCTGTTTTAAGGTGGGGAATTTTTTATTAACTGTAGTGCGCGGCCGCTGTGGAGAGGATGAGTCGACTCGGGTCATCTGGTCGAACAGTGAGGCCTGTGCTCGACGTTTACAAAGCTTAACCTTTTGAGAGAGGTGAGATACTCTTTTATATTCCCTTGCTCCGGGCCTTGTTTCGAGGTACCGTTTTTTCTTGTCAGTCAGTGCGATGGTTTTTAGCTTCCAGGCGGCTAAAAGTCACAAAGGTGGCGGTAGACAAACACTCACTCCAGTAGCCCACTAATTATCGGTGCTACCGCATCAGCAGGGCTGAGTGTAAACTGCCTTCTCTCCGCGCGTCCTATTGCAACAACCGTCGCAAGTACTTCCTCTGCCGCCCCGTAGGTCCGGAACAACAAACTGGTGTGGAACTGCAACAGTGACTTTCTGTACACCGTCCGAAGCTCACAGGCCCAACCCCTTCTGCCTGCTCCGTGATCCGGTCGTAACAGTCTAGCCGTCTCCTTAACCCAAATCTTGAACAGCCTCACTGACTTAAGGTCAAGGTCCTTCCAACTGGAGAAA
>NW_007394288.1:0-4588 GCF_000475195.1 Diaphorina citri | reverse complement strand
TCGACAGTGAGGAGATGCTTGTTCGTCCTGTTAGTTGCACCACATTCACACTTGGGCGAAATAAAGCAGTAATATCTAATATGCTATTGGAAGTATTGATTTTTTTCCAGACTATCAAACAGGACCATATCATACTGGACCACTTTTCCCAACCACCCAGGCTCTATACTGGTTACCAGGTATGTAAATTGTTGATTTCAATATGTTGACTTGACTTTATACTCAGTAGGGCATGGTGTCCTGTACCAGTAGCCTGCTCCACGAGTTAAATTTGAGGACCAAAGCTCCTGGTTTGGCTCTAAAACTCTAGTTATGTGTGTGCTCACCTTAGCATTAAACTTACTGTCGAAACATTTTGTACTTTATGGAAAATTGACATAGCTAATAGCGCCCGGATGTTGTGATATCCCCAGTGTAGGGGCAGCCATCTGTAAACAAAAGTACCCTAACTATATGTGCCATGTTATTTCAGATTATCACTTCTTACCTTGTCACTTATCTATCCACACTTTGTGGAACTACTCTACAGGCCGGTGAGAGTAGATGCCAGTGCCTATCTCACGTAAGCCAAAGCAATAGCAAAAAAAAAAAGAAAAAAAATATCCTCGACATGTTGAGGATATAACCACAAATTAAAAATAGTTAACTTTACCTGGGGTAAAGGGACCCTTTAGCCTTATTCAAGCAGTATTAAAATAAGCCACTACTTTTTATTCTCAGAGTGACTCCATTAATTCGATCCTTTCTGCTGGCTTGAAATATTCAAAAATATCCGGTTTCCGGAAGTTCCTATGTATTACCTCAGATCCGCAAGTATGGCGCTTATGTCATCTTGTTTGAGTCCTCAGTGAGACGAGACAAGCTGGAATGACTCGTATGGGATATCAGACCTAGTCTTAGAAGAGAAATATAGACTTCTATGGTATATTTCAATATTCCGTTACCTAGAAGATAGATGCACTTGTAGGACCGTAGAAAGACGTAGGCAAAATCTGGTGTGAACACTCACACGACTTTCCTCATCCTACTTGAAGGTCCTTATTGGGTTTTTTATTTACAATTCTCTTACGTTTAGTAGATATTGGTGAAACCGCCAAAAAGCGGTCAAAATACCGCCAACCGCAGCACCTATTTTCCTCACCTGCCTGAGTACGAGCTGCAGCTTCCGATTCTCAAAAATCTCACCATTTGGATAAACCCCTGCGAAGTTCCTTAGACTTCCTTGACTCTAGAGGGAACTAATGTGAGTTGCACCGGCCGGCTATGATATATTTAAGATAATTCGTGAAATTATGTAACACTGACAAAAAAAAAAAAAAAAAAAAAAATAGAAAGTAAAAACTTAATTTTCACATAAATTTTGACACCTACCCCTTAAACTTATTTGGGTCCGTCCGCAGGCTCGGAACTCTTCTTTACTCCATCGTTATGTTCTTCGATATTTCTCCCACGCCACTCACGCTCTCTCGAAGGGGGACCGTCTATTCGTGACCGAAGAACCCGACCCCCAGTCAGAATGGGCAACGTCTCAACATTCAGTAAGTCAAACACTCGAGTTTCTTTAACCCAGCAACTTAGTAGGCTTTCAATATTACGAATTTCGTCCATGTAAGCAAAGATTTAGCTTTAAATTTTATCTTCTCTATGTTTTAAGTACATTTTTAATCGAGTAAATTTGTAGCTTCTGTTTGTGTCCAAGTGAAAATTTTGTAGCTAAATTTGGACCTAAGTAAAATTTTGTGCTTCAATTTGGCCAACAAAAAATTTGTAGCTTACAATTCGACCTCATTAAAACTTATCAGCTTACAGTTTTGTCCTTTTAGTAAAATTCGCAGTTACAATTTGGCCTAAGTAAAATTTGCTAGGCTTAAAATTTGCCTATCTTACAATTTGACCAAGTAAAATTTTGTAGCTGTTTTAATCGACTGAATCGCAAAACACTTTAGCTTCATTGTCCTACGTAAAATTTTGTAGCTTGCCAATTGACCTAAAACACAAAGAGCTCTATTCGTTCCTTTCCTTCCTTATTGTCGTCTTGTCTTGCTTTTAGGTTTACTTTTTTTTTCTTATTTCAGCATTTTTTTTGTTTTTTTTTTTTTACGTTGTCCATAGGGCAGGAAGTGATGTAAAATTTTTTTAGGTTACCTGGGAAATTAAAAATGTGATGATTAATTTTTATTATAGGTACCTGGGAAATTAAAAAAGATTTCTAACTTGGATCCTTTACTATCCTCATTGTACTTTTTTTTATTGTTTGTTTTTGTTGTCCCGTGTAGGTACATACTAACATTGTCGTTGTCTTGATGATGTCCTGTGATTCAGTCCGGGACCTACATATGGGACTGTCAGCAACCAATGTAGTTTCTTGCCTTTGAATTTTGTATTACCCTTATTGTTTGCATGAGCATGTTTTTTATTATTATTATTATTATTATTATTATTATTCATTAGTTATTATTACTTATTATATTTTTTGTTCAAAGTTAAGAAAAAAGGGTTGTCCCCCTGTCTGGCAAAAATGTTTTGTTTTAGCGGCTCAGCTGTAGCAAATGGATAAAGACAAGACACTGAATTTTTTTTTCTGCGCATATGACGGAGTGATGTTCCTCTACTTTTAAGTGCTCGTCCTGAATGCAGGGCAACCATTGTGGAGGACTTGTGCTTGTTCTTTAAACAGAGAGGACCGCTGAAAACAGTGACAAGCATTCACACGAATTAAATACCTTTCTATCCGTATTCATATCCTACAGATATCCCGCGGGTCTACACAGGAACAAGGTGTGAAACTTTCATCAGGAAAGGAACGGCGAATATTTACTGGCGACAATACCTGGGCTCTCCATGTCAAACGCTATCAGGTTACTATCCAAAGAACAAGAAGGTATCTTTCAGCGGAGTGGTGAGGCAGCATTTTGAAGAGGGTGTGGAACAGTTTTTAAGACTGTAAGCGGGGCTAGTCTGTACGTCCCGAAACAAGGTTCGTATATTTGATGCGATAATGCATAACAGGTTTGAGATGTACAAGATCTTGCTTGATTAACTTAAAGAGAGGAGAAGAGAAGAAAGAAGAAGACAGAGAAGAAGAAGAACGAAAAAGAAGAGGAAGAAGAAGATGATGAAGAAGAAGATGGGAGAAGAAGATGGAAGAAGAAGAGAAGAAAGAAGGAAGAAGGAAGAGAAGAAAGAAGAAGAAGAAGACGTCTTCAGTTTGTGCTTTCCAGCCCTATCTACTATTTCAATAAATTAGCATGAATCTAAAAGCAAATCTAAATCAAATCTATTAGCCCTATCAGCATGAATTTAAATAAATTCATGTCTTCTTCTACTATATTCGTCTTATTCTATCCCCATCTAATCCTATGTCTTCAGCTTGTAGTGCCAGCCCTGCTCGTATGCTTCATGCTCGTGATGACCTCGTTCTTACCCAAACCTGGCGAGCCACAACCGCGCCTGCTCTCACCCTGGATGTACGAACACCAATACATGTTCCTCAAGACCAACCCTGGAGGGAGCCCCTGGGCAGGGGAATATGAGAAGGAGATTCTGGGTCCTATCGGTACGTAGAGTTTGCTCCTGTCCGCCCAATTTTCAATGTTTCCCTTTTATTATTTTATCAAGTTATGTGTATTATGCCAGCCACTCACTATCAGGTACTACATGTGCTCATTAGGTGTCAGGTGTACCTGTCATCAGGACTACCTGTCGTCAAATCTACCTGATAGTGAGTGGCTGACCTTAGATTTGAATAAGCTTAACCCAAAACTTTGTACTTACACCAAAGCTTCAGTGTGGGCTTTTTGTGTGTGACGTCTGTAGTAACAGCTACCCACCAAGGAAATGTCAGGATATAGCTATCACAATCACAAATAGTTGGGATTTAACCTGTTCTTTGTTTCCATGAGGCTGATAGAACCACAACAATTTAATCAACCTTGATTTAACTACCCACAAAAATTGTTGTCTTTAAACAGACTTGTCATTCAACTTCAAACGTCTGCCACATGATGTACCTAAACCTAAAAGTTTCACATTTCTCGTCAATATTTCTAAGGCCAGCCACTCACTATCAGGTAGACCGGTACACCTAATCAGGCCCACCTGTCAGGTCTACCTGATAGTGAGCGACTGACCTAAATTGCGTGTACTCTTATCTGTTTGTTTAGGTCTAGGCACGCTATGCATCAAAGATCCGCCCCCCTTCCAAACACGAGAGCTCGACCTGACCTGTCCTTCAAAACAGTCCGACGACAAACCCCACTCCTTTTTCACTCCCCGAAGTTCTAATATCTCCTACGGATCATGCTCTTGTCAAAGCGGGGCTCAACTGTGTACTTCTTACCCCGAGGTCCCAGCACAGCTCCCTGTGGCATCCCACGATATTATGTTTAACGTGTCGGATCGGGATTTGAACCGGTGGATTGTCAACAGTTTCCGCCAATATGCGGGCAAGTTGGAGATGCATCCGCTAGATATGGCGCACTGCACGACCGGGTCCATGATAGGTGGGGTCGAGCTCGGGGTTCGACTCCCGCTGAGGTCGATGGCCTTGCCAGGGTCTGGGAATGACCTTGGAAGGGACAATCCTGTG
>NW_007394287.1:0-1063 GCF_000475195.1 Diaphorina citri | reverse complement strand
TGCCTTTAATTTCGTAAGTTCGAGTTTAGTATCATTTTGTTCGAATGATATTCTTCATCCATCTTTGCTTCATTCATTGATTTTTTGTACTTTTTTGTTCATCTTTTTGGTTTGAGTGAGCAGGACAGTTAGAATTAGGAAAACCCGGTGATTCTTAGGGATTAACTTACTCATCCCTAGGTTTCTTCACTGGACTCTCCGGCTGAAATACGAGTAATCAGGATCGCTTTTAGAGGGGTGGGGGACCCCTGCGGGCTCCAAAATGTAGTAATGTTCTAAAAGTAGCTACTGGACTATATTTTTTTCAACCCTATGGCCTCTTCTAAAACACTTTTTATTTGTTTGTTGCGTTCTTCAATTTCACGCCCTCAGCTTTCTCTCTCTCTCTCGCTCTCTCTCTCTCCCCCTGTATGTCAAAGTTGTCTGTTATCTGTTATATATTTCGATGCCAGCAGGTAAATAGGTTACCCTTTCCTCTAATCAGGCTGAAAGGATGAGAAATTTAGCCCCCCTGTGTGGTAATTCTTATTCTTGTTCGAGAAAGCGCTTTATAAGGCTATAGTAATTATTGAGCAGATATGACTGTTTACAGATGGGTACATATTACCTGCTTACAATGTGAATACTTCTATATTATATGTTTCTAGGGCTAGCAACCAGCAACTCACTGTCTAGCAGTGTGCTCATCAGATATCAGGTAGATCAGACAGGCGGACTTGATCAGGTGTACCTCTCAGGTCTACCTGATAGTGAATGGCTGGCCCAAGGTATTTATTGAGCAGATATGACTCTTTTATAGATAGGACACTGGTCAAATGGACACACACTATAGCTACCTTCTTACTAGGGCTTGTGGACTGAATATGACTGTTTATAGATAGGACAAACACTACTTTACTAGGGCTGGCGGACTGAACAGGTCGCAATAGACCACGAAACTTATTCGACAGGTGAATTATTCATAGGCAGTGGAGGAGGGGAAGGAAGAAGATGGGGACTAGAAACCGTCACGTGTCACATGACTTCGTGATGAAAAGCATTGCTGTTTGACCCAATAAATTGA
>NW_007394286.1:0-1063 GCF_000475195.1 Diaphorina citri | reverse complement strand
GCCGACCCTTAGGAAATGTGATGCTCCTCAAACAAATAAATCATAAAGGATGCACGTTGACAGGAACAAAATAGAAAACGAATGTTTGGATGATTGGTGTGAAATGGCAACTATAATGTTGGCCATTCACGCTCGCACCGTCTTAACATGTGTGGTGGAAAAAGCTTCAGATCTAGGTCACTTAAACGGTCTGACACACCTCGGTCGGAAGCTCTTTCTGCCACTCAGCACCTAGGTCTCTTAAACGGTCTGACACACCTCGGTCGGAAGCTCTTTCTGCCACTCAGCACCTAGGTCACTTAAACGGTCTGACACACCTCCGTCGGAAGCTCTTTCTGCCACTCAGCACCTAGGTCTCTTAAACGGTCTGACACACCTCGGTCAGAAGCTCTTTCTGCCACTCAGCACCTAGGTCTCTTAAACGGTCTGACACACCTCGGTCGGAAGCTCTTTCTGCCACTCAGCACCTAGGTCTCTTAAACGGTCTGACACACCTCGGTCGGAAGCTCTTTCTGCCACTCAGCACTCACGCTCAGACCGCCTGAGCGTGAGTGCTGAGTGGCAGAAATCTGAGTGGTATAGCTATCCCAAAATCCCAAATGTCCAAACCGTTAGGTACCTAGACAGAATAGAAAATACCTTGATTATCCTACCAGAATGAGACTGAAAAGTCCTTTACTCCCGCAGTCTAAACAAGGTCTTGTTTCTCCCGGTATCCTCTAGGTATCTATGCGTATCGCAACATTGGCAACCAATTCCAAGTGATCCACCCTGGAAAGGACAAGGAAATAGTTCAGTCATGCGTGTACACAGATCATCAATCTCGTTATCGTAAGGGTTAATCAGCTGTAGCTTTGTTTCCACTTCACCAGCGACATCATTAACCCTTTGAATATCGATAGGAGAGTTTTTGACACATCCATTAATCTTGTAACCCTTTGAATAGTGAGAGAAGAGCTTTTGACACGTCCACTAATTTTGTAACTCAGTGTCTCTAGTCTTGTAGCGCATCTTATAACTTTATCTACGCATGCGCATTGTGACCAAACAAGAAAGGTCTTGT
>NW_007394285.1:0-1063 GCF_000475195.1 Diaphorina citri | reverse complement strand
ATATTATCAAGAAGTTGTTTGGCTTTCTTTAGACTTTCTTCAGATACAGTTAGTTTCTTGCCACTTGCTGATGCAAATTCTTGTATTGCTGACTTAGGTTGAACTTTGGGGGTATCTTCATCAATATTCATCAAAAAGTTGCTTGGCTTTCTTTAGACTTTCTTCAGATACAGTTAGTTTCTTGCCACTTGCTGATGTAAATCCATTATTTGCCGACTTAGGTTGAAATATAGGTATATCTTCAGGTGCAGGCTCAACACCTTTTCTCTGATGTGACAAGTCTGGGCTGACTGGTCTAGTAGTGGTACTTTCTTTATGATTGGCACTTGCTATTGTAGGTCTGTTGGGCTTTGGAACTCTTACATCAATGGGAACTGTTACATCAATGACATGCTCCAAGGTACCGAGGGTTTCACAATCTTGTTCCATCGTTTTCTCATTTGTACTGAGTTTCTCAACAAACTCTCCAAGCATGTGGAACTGAGTGTTGGAAATGTCATTGTTGGGTTCAGCTTGATACAAATCATCACTAGTTTGACACATGGTTACATCATTGTATTTATTCTTACGATGGAACAAAATGTCTTGAGTCTGGGGCACCACGAAACTATCTTCAAATGCATCCCAAAGTTTTGCTTGTTTTTCCACAGTAATGGATGATTTCTGGGCTACATTTGACTCAATCTTCGGTTGAGGATTAAGTTCTTTTGAAACAGCAGACATAGGCGTAGTATTTTCTTTGATTTCGACGTTTACGGAAAACTCGTTAGCTTGAGTCATTTCATGTTTAATTTCAGATCTTTCATTCACGCTGATAACCTCATTGTTTTTGTTTGTGAGACTTCTAGATATGGGTTCATTCATAGACTCTGAGTAACTATCGGACTTTTTACAACTTAATAAGGAATTAGACGGGGTTTCAGCATTTATTTTCAATTCTACATCTAAAGAATCAAATATTTCTCTAGCTTTCTTGAGGGAATTGGGGTTGATCTGGATTTTTCTTCCACTGGCAGACTTGAAGCTCGTGAATTTTCCAAGATCTCGTGAAATATCGTCACTA
>NW_007394284.1:0-1063 GCF_000475195.1 Diaphorina citri | reverse complement strand
TTACACATCACCTGGTCCTCCCCCCTCCAGCCTCCCCTGCTCCCCCTCTCCTCATCCTGTGGGAGAGAAGAAGGGAGGTTCATCAGTGACTGACCATGTTGGTATGGGATTAACAACCTCTTCTCTCCCTCTAACGATTTAAATCCCTTCTCTACACACCTCCACACTACTTTTACTTCAACCTCCTATTTGGGAGAGAAGACACGTGATCCACCCCCCTTGCTCCTCCTTTAAGAGAGAGAGAGAGAGAGAGAGAGCAAAGGCTACTTTGATACTTCGAACCTTTTACTTTTCGCCACTTTAGACAGAAAGGGTTATAAAAGAAATTTAATTTCTGATAATTCAAATTGAAAACTCATACCCGCCCTGTTAATACACACATTGACTTCAATACTACCGCATTACGTCATTCATTATAATAATTTATGTAGATTTAATTTGGAGGAAAGCTGCCTGAA
Source organism: Diaphorina citri (assembly GCF_000475195.1). Lineage (NCBI taxonomy): Eukaryota > Metazoa > Arthropoda > Insecta > Hemiptera > Psyllidae > Diaphorina > Diaphorina citri. Next base: position 605 of record NW_007394284.1, on the reverse strand, counting down.
AAATATGCTTGATATTCTGAACTAGATCGATGTTTTTCCATTGCAGTTGGATTACTTGATCACCTAACAAAGGTTGTGTGAATCCAGAACTTTAGGATATTGTTGAAAAACTTCAATTCATTAAAAAAGAAACTTATAGATTCCAACCTTTGTGTGAACCATATAGCAGACAGCTGTCCTCCTAATTTTATATTTAAATTAATTATATCTTCTTTTTTTTTACTCTTAAACTATGATTTTCAAATTTTAATACTTAACTAACGAGCTGAATTGTTTTAAAAGGTTTGGACACTTGAGAGGTAGGTAGGAAAATGTATTTTATAAGAATTTTAGGATTAAATTTGAGAGCGGAGTCATTAGGAGTGAGTTTTTTCTATTTTCCAAGTTTTTTTTTCAATCTTACTAGAGGAATAGAATTTTGTCCTCAGTATTATTATTTGAAGGCCTCAATATGCCTACTTTTGAGGTGAAAGAATCTTTAGTACTATTCGAGAGAATACAAGATTTCCTCCAGAGTATTTGAAGCAGTTACAGAAGAATAAAATAGACAGAGAAATTATTATTAAATTAATTAAATGAATAATATTATTAAATAAATGAATTAA
>NW_007394283.1:0-1063 GCF_000475195.1 Diaphorina citri | reverse complement strand
ATAATTAAATAATATACAAGGTGTGCTAGAAATTAGATGAGAATTTTATAAAATACAAATAAGCTAAATACAAGGGGAATATAGAAATCTAAAGAAGATTTTACAAATATACACAGGCATAATAATCTAGTTATAAGAACCTGTAAAAATAATAAATTATAGGTTCATAATAAAGACGATAAAGAAATAATGAGGAATTAAAAATGTGTTTAAAAATAGAAAGTAGGTAATAAAAGAATGTTTGATAGTGCGGGGAGAATAGTGAAAGTTAAAATGCCTATAATACAAATTCAAATGTACAAATTACCTATCAACATGAAATACCTATACCTAAAATAAATACCTACAACTTTTTTTTCAACTTTTGCAGGCACCCTGTATAAAATAAAAGCTAATAAAACTTTCTTCTGTTATGTTTTCCTATGAGGTGAAATATAATCATAACGTAATATCCTGCACAACTTGCTACAAATGTAGAAAAAACTACTTCACTTTTTATACAGGGTGGCTTGAAAAGGAATTTCACTTTGTGTCTAAAACAGAGACACCTAGCTATTTTAGCGCCTCAGTCAAATTTTTAGTATCCTTAAGGATGGAAAAAGGAAGAGAGAGTGAAAGGGAGCGACAGAGAGAAAGAGAGAGAAAGAGAGGGAGTGTACCTCAAAGGTCAGAAAAAGCTGGAAATGGTATTAGACTTACAAGCAGGAGAGAGAGAGCGAAGGCGAGAGAGAGAGGGGAGGGGGAGGAATGAGTGAAAAATTGTATGAAGTCAAGAAGGAATAGAACTAGAGAGAGAGAGAGAGAGAGAGAGAAGAAGGGAGAGGGACACAGAAATTGTATATAATAAAAGAAGTAAAAAAAATATATTGTATAAGAGAGAGGAGAAAGATAATTTCAAGTTGAAAAGAAACAGAAGACATTTTTAGGTGACAGAACACAGGGAGGAACAAGGATAGCACATGTCTCCCTCACATTTTTGATCGAATGAAGTGAGTTACAAGTTTTAACTGATTTTTTTTTTTTTTCAATGTTTGCTTATTGGTTTGTCTGTCTGTTTGATTCA
>NW_007394282.1:0-1063 GCF_000475195.1 Diaphorina citri | reverse complement strand
AGAAGTGAGATTAGAGGAAAGAGGAGTGCAATGAGGGAAAGAAAGGTAGGTGGCACGCCGCCAATGCAGTGAAGCAGATGTAATATTAGAGGAAAGAGGAGAACAATGAGGGGAAAGAAAGGTAGGTACTATGAAGTGAATAAAAGGCGGGGTACAAAATTGATTTCTAATCTTTTTTGGGGTGGGATGGATTTTTGTTTATTTTTTGTGGGCACTTGATTGATTTTGGGAGGAACGACTTGGCGGGGTCTTTTTTATGCCACGAAGTGGTATTTTTTGGGGGGATTTTAAATTAGTACCTCTGAGTTTGTAACTATATGTACATATAGCTATGTACATAATACTTCACGGAAACTAAAGGTAAAGCTAGGCAATCCTAAGCCGATAAGCTCAAAGTAAAACATTAATATTCCTTTAGGAACACAGAACATAACATAAAAAACCATACACTACATTCAGTACCTAGGTACCTAAGCTAAATATACCTACATGTACTAGATAAAATCCACATAAAGAACTTGGACGGATGGGTTTAGCGAGGTACCCACCTCCTCTTCTTGATAGCGAAAATGCTCAAAAGTTTAAAATTAGAGAGAATTAACTTTTGCCAACATAAAAGGTCACAGGGAGAAATAATTAGAAATAATCAGAATAGCAGATAGCATGTAGCACGCGACAATCCCGTGGAAATTCAGCAAAATATGCCGCTTCTTACTAGTGGAGGAGATAGAGGTAGGAGAATTTGGACTGCTACACCTATATTAATCACTCACGATAGATTAGTCAGATTAGTGTATTTTGAATCAATCGGGCTTGATATTTTCTCACACGCCTAGACCTTGAGGTGCTGCCTAACTTATTACTATTACCTAGGTATTTATCTCAAATTCAATCACTCAGGTATTAATATAAAGCTTACGAGTATTCGATGTTCTTATTTACCTAAATAGGTATGATATCACTGCTTCTCCTCCTTGAACCCCAAAGACACGCACAGTTTTCTTACGAAAATTTTACTTCTGTGTTCCACCAAAGCCCTTTTCTCTGCCCCATCTTCGCCACT
>NW_007394281.1:0-1063 GCF_000475195.1 Diaphorina citri | reverse complement strand
ATTATATACAAGGAGAAGAATACAAGTATGAGGGGATGCACAACAGACTTCGCGCCCATGGGGTTTCTAATGTCTGTGTCATACCGTAATGCATGATATACCTATAACTATCTAATAAATAATGGGCTTGACAATTGGAGTCTCCACTATCTTCAAAAGCGATTGTCATATAGGGGCCACCAAGAGACCTAATCACTGCTAATCAGCTTGCAGTGACATAAGGCTTAAAGCTAGAGTAACAAATTCATACGTTACGTCAGCGTCAGACAGAGATCGGTAAAGAGTTAGCACCCTTTAAAGTTCACTAGAACTTTAGAGGGGTTTCACTGGCACTCAGCACCCGGGTTTTACGTAACAAATTCATACGTTACGTCAGCGTCAGACAGAGAGAGATCGGGAAAGAGCTAGCACCCTTTAAAGTTCACTAGAACTTTAGAGGAGTTTCACTGGCACTCAGCACCCGGGTTTTACTGGAACTCAGTTTCAGTTCGTATATTCTCAAGATGACCATTGTTTTTATGAATCATGCGGTTATTATTCTGCAAAAATTTTCAATAATGCTGCGACTACCATGGAACGCCTTTTTTTCGCGAACTTCACGGAACATTCACGGCCTCGTTTCGTTCCCCGTGCATCCGTGTGACGCTCTAAAAAGTGGCAAGGTGTTCTTCGCTCGAGAGAGTCAAGTGCTGGGGAGTGATAAAGAGAAATAGGGAATGTACTGGGATAATATACAGGAACTGCCTGTCTTAAACAGAAGCGATAGTGGGGCAGTAAAAATCCTGACGATTTTACATCCAGGAATACGAGTATAATCTGGGGTTTTCAGGGAAAAGTTCACTTTCGTTCGGACTTTGAAGATATGCAAGAAGTTGTCGGGTTAACATTATGGAAGTACTAGCTGAATTCCGTCGCTTCGCTCCGGAATACCGCTAGTTCATCCCGAGGCATGGCCAAACTTGTAGAAAAGGCATGGCCGAACTTGGCGCTCCCTGTTAGCTGTATAGTTATCAAACTAAAAACATAAACGAAACTCAAATATTAGGCGAGCGAGGAAAAGTTT
>NW_007394280.1:0-1063 GCF_000475195.1 Diaphorina citri | reverse complement strand
CAGAAATAACTAAATAAATAAGAACAAATGGAGGCAAAACAAATAAGACCATATTGTAGCTAGTAAATTGATTGATAGTTAAAGAACCAACCACCTACAATCCAGTAAACAATTTAAAACAATTAAATGAAAACGAACAACTATACATACTACATGCCCATAAAATTGGCAACCGATTCAAAGATAGTATGAAATTAGAACAAATGGAGGCAAAACAAATAAGACCATATTGTAGCTAGTAAATTGATTGATAGCTAGAGAACCAACCACCTACAATCCAGTAAAAAATTTAAAACAATTAAATGAAAACGAACAACCATACTACATGCCCATAAAATTGGCAAACGATTCAAAGATAGTATGAAATTTAATGTGAATAAGATGATTCCGCAAATCCGCACAGACAATCTACCGAAATGTATAATAGACATGTTTGGTGAAATGAAACTGACTAAAAATATTTGGACAAAACCATTTAAACAACATTGTTCAGTTATGTGATAGTAATGAGAAAGGAAAGTTTCACTCGGATAATAAATATCAATTAATACCAATTCAAAAGAAATAAATTTCCTAATGATGAAATTTAATATATTTTTAATTTGTTTTCAGCAAATACCTCCTCCTGGTCGTTATTGAAATAGTTTGGGAGTACATTGACCAGATAATTATGTTAGGCATAACCATGGATAGGGTTAATGCTGCAGTACGTGTACATTTTGACAGTCATCCAACAACCAATAGGATCCGAAACTTTTGTCATCATGAATGTCAATTCAGCAACAATAATTAGGTATAAAGTTCAAATAGGTAGCTGAGTCTGCTAGATCATGTAAAAGGGTGCGAACCAAATACGTCTACACCAACTGGCTACCAATTACTAATGATATAATTTTCTCCTGTGATTGCCCAGACGGTCGGTAAGTCGGTATACTTGCATTTGATGTATTCGTACATGGTTGATATTGATCTTCTATATGATCTTTTCTAACTAGGTATTATAAAACAGATTATGTTATAATCCAATAAATAATATTATAAAGATTGCACTTATTTTTATTCA
>NW_007394279.1:0-1063 GCF_000475195.1 Diaphorina citri | reverse complement strand
AGTTTGACAGAGGGAACTGTAACTGCTATGGTCTTATCGTCCCGAAATCGAAGAGAGAAGGAAGACAGGATAGGAAAATGCCAGCCGTTCCGAGAACGAACATTATATGTTCAGGATAAAATTCGCCACCGGCGATAATCGAACCCGCGGCCAGCGCTTATAAGGCAAACGCGCTACCAACCAAGCTAACTAGACTGACATTCTGTAGGTACATTATTTATCAACCAATCAAACCTCCTTTGCAATCAATTTCCATATTACAATAATCTCTTTACACCGGTAATGTCACCACGTGGTCGTACTCGATTAAAGTAGTTACTCAATTGTCCTCACGAGGCTGAGTGCACCCCGAACTCCAAGCACAGAGCCGAAAAAAACCTCGGCCCCGTTGGGAATCGAACCCGGGCCTCCTGCGTACAAGCCTAGTGTGACACCCACTCGGCCACGGAGGTTGCTCTGTACTATTTTATTCTGAAGGAAAATTAATTTCAACCAATCAAATAATATTCTCAGCCTCCCCGCTGATTCAACTATCAACTTCAGACTCATCCTACCATCAGCAGAATATACTAGGTGAATCAGAAAGGTCTGCTGACTGGCGCTGATTTGCTGAATTATCAACTTCAGTCTTATCCTCTTATCGTTTCTCTTCTCTTTATCTCTTCTTTCTTTTCAGTCTTTTCTTTTCTCTTGCTTATTTGCTGACTGAACTAGGTATCAACTTTAGGTCTTTTAATTTCTCGTATTTTTTTTCTACTCTTTTTCTCTTTTCTTTTCTGTGTTCTGCATTTCTCTCCTCGTTTTTCTTTTATTGTCTTCTCCTCAGATAGCCGAAAAATGTGAAACTCTAGGCTTTTTTTCTCATAAATGCAGCAAATATTTCATTATTATTTAATTGTTAAAAGCATTCTAATAAATGTTAATAAATAAAATTAGAGAACCTTTTGAATTTTCCTTAACAACTTGGAAAAAGAAATAACATTTTTTGAAAATAAGAAAAAATGAGAGGTTATAGTATGAAAATAGCACAAATGGGTGTGTGTGTGTGTGTGTGTGTGTGTGT
>NW_007394278.1:0-1064 GCF_000475195.1 Diaphorina citri | reverse complement strand
GCCAAAAATGTATTCAATCTTTGACCTGTTATTCTCTGAATTCCTCGAATAATGGGGAAAAAATGAGAGGAAAAAAAAGGATAAGGAACCAACAAAGCACAACATCAATGACTGTTCTATTGGGAAAAACATACATTATAGAAACCCTCCCTCCCCTCTTCTCCCTCCAGAGGGGAAATTCCTCTCATCCCTTATTTCCCACAGAGAAAATACCTCCCCCTTTTCTCCTCTGCAGAAAAAACTCCCCCACCCTATAACAGGGATAACCTTCCTTATCCCCAACGGATGGTAAAAAGAGCGAATGACGAGACAAAGGGAGCCCTCCCCTCTTCTCCCTCCAGAGGGGAAATTCCTCTCATCCCTTATTTCCCACAGAGAAAATACCTCCCCCTTTTCTCCTCTGCAGAGAAAACTCCACCACCCTATAACAGGGATAACCTTCCTTATCCCCAACGGATGGTAAAAAGAGCGAATGACGAGACAAAGGGAAAAAATACCTCCCCCTTTTATCCTCTGCAGAGAAAACTCCCCCACCCTATAACAGGGATAACCTTCCTTATCCCCAACGGATGGTAAAACGAGCGAATGACGAGACAAAGGGAGGGGGAAAAGCAAAGAGAGGGTAAAAAGGAACTAGAGCAAAGAGACGAAGAAGACAGTCGCGCCAAAGAGACAGAAAAAGAGAGTGAGGAAAATGTTAAGAGTAGTTGTGTGAAAAGCCAAGAACCACACAACGCGAGGAAATGTTTAAAAGGAAAATAAAAAGAAGAGACAAAATGGTGGAAGCAGGCGGAAGATTGAAGAAGACCCAAAAAATTCAAGGAACAAAAACAGGAAAACATGAAAGCAAAAGAGTAGAGAAAACAGGAGCCAAAAAAATACAAGACATAAAATTACGGGGAAAAGAGGGTATTAAAAAAAAAAGACCAGGAGTAGGAAAAGGTGGAAATTAGTGGAAAGAGAGGACCGAGAAACAAAAACATACGAAACAAGCAGGGCCCGTCCCTCCGGGAATTATTTAGCCCGTAGTTTATTCGATCAGTACCTATGTACCTACCTAATTT
>NW_007394277.1:0-1064 GCF_000475195.1 Diaphorina citri | reverse complement strand
TAAGTCCAGTTAATATAAAAACTAACCTTCGTCCTATAATAGAACACTCCACTACCTTACATATAATTTTATTACATGTAAACACAGTATCAGTATAATATTTAAAGATCCTATGAATTTTCGGCGCTTCAATTCAGTAAATTATTAATTTAATAATAATAAACCAATAGGTTATTGAGTTGTTACACTTTCATTATTAGATTACGACTTCCAGATACACTTCATAACTGTCATCGAATTAAAACATCCTTACATTCACTTAATATTAATTTAAGAACTTTAACATGTGTTTAGGGCTGTTTCCCTTTTGACTATCCACCTTATCACAAATAGTCTGAATCTGTAATATTATTCTAACCAATTCCGAGGTTAACATTCAAAGGTAGAGTTTTATAAACCCCCCTATTAAATCTAAATAGATATGAATATCAGTGCTGTACATGATTAGAACTAGTTTTACAGTCTATACTAAGATATATTTCGTGGAGAACCAGCTATCCTCAACAGATTTGTCTTTCACTTAGCCAGCCACAGTTCATCAGAGAGTTTTGCAACACTCACCTGTTCGATCCTTATAATCTGACCATGGCTAAATCTTAAGGTTTCGGGTCAAATATTAATAACTTACACCATAGCTATTTTATAACTAAGTCGTTTTCACTAGGACTTCTATTATATCTTGCTATTAATATTTACTCGCTGACTCATTATGCAAAAGGTACATCATTATCCAATTTTTAAATTAGACTCTGACTGCTTATAGATTAACGATTTCAGGATCTATTTCACAAGTCATCGACTGTCTTTTCATCTTTCACTCACGTTACTCTTCACTATTGATGATCTAATCATATTTAGCCTTAGAAGATGATTACTCCTTATTTCTTTTTATAATATATAAAAATATTCATACAGTTTTACCCATACTACTTTTTAATATCTAATTAATTAACCTAATATAAGACTATCACTTTGTATTGTCAGTTTCAAACTGATTCATTATTTATTCCAAAATATTATTAGATTTATTATTAGAAAGGCTCTATTGAATTCACTCACCGTTA
>NW_007394276.1:0-1064 GCF_000475195.1 Diaphorina citri | reverse complement strand
CAATGCGACTTGTATCCATAGTCAGCCTTCCCTATTTGATTACCGTGGACTTCATTTACGCTGTGTTTAACAAGTAAGCTGTACAAACCTGTCACGAGACCACCTAGTTGTTAAAAGAGCAGTTTTCGTTCTCGGAACTGCTGGCTTTCTCTTATCCTGTCTCCCTTCGTTTTTTCGTTTTACCGTCACTTTTTTTCAAACTTCTTAAAAAAAGTGACGGTAAACCCCTACTTCTTTCAAGTTGTAGAAAAAAATCTAAGCCAACCCCGGTAGCTTTATGCTTTAAACAGGACAAACTTATGATTCATCTTGAATTTAGAAACATCGACCCCCTTAAAGTTATGAGGGTCTGAATTCTGCATTCCAAGCACTTCATTCACAAGGCCAAGTTGCCCCAAAAATGTAAGCACAAAACCAAGAAAATTTTGACTTTGTCAGGAATCGAACAGGAATTATCTAATCTATTTCCTAGAATTACAAATCTTTAATGTGATTTCTCAATATTTAGCCTTGAGATACCATGTACAAAAACAATACAGTACAAACCTTTCAATCGATCTTTTACTCGAGATCGAACATCACTACCAACGTTGCTTAACTTTAGTGATCCATTGGGACTGGTGGTCGAAAATTCAATTTGTATTTGCCGTTCTGATGAAAAAGTTGTGACGTCACAAAATAAATGCGCAGTACGGAAGCGTATGCCATGACGTCAATAAATGAGATTTACCTTTTTTTTTATCGATGTATTTCCGGATCTCGAACTTGTCGAAGAAAAAGAAAAGTTCCCTACATCCTCATTTTTTCTGCTCTTTGACTTCGAAACCTCACCCAAGTAAGCGCAACTGCTCTATAGTGACAATCTGCTAAAGACGGTTGTAGAATTTAGACCCGAAACGTCCAGTACAAAACAAGATACGTGCCAAGCTGCCAACTTCAAGTTCAGAAAACCACAACATTGTTTGGTTTTATGATCCCCATTTATTAGAAAAATATATGTTCTGAGTTTTTTGTCAATCAAATATAAATGGAAACTTATTAAAAAAAAAAAAAAAAAAAAAAAA
>NW_007394275.1:0-1064 GCF_000475195.1 Diaphorina citri | reverse complement strand
TATTTGTTATTAAATAAATGTTTCTAATCAATTGAGACATGCGCCGCAGGCGATTTCTTCAAGAATATAAGTTACCTGGAATCGTGTGGACAAGATAAAACACACTCACAAGTTACATGGAAAGTCTGTTGATTCTGTCTGGCATGCTACCCCATCTACTACATTCTCCTCGACCAACTGACTGTACAGCTCACAGGTTTTCTTATAATCCAACATCAGACTGTTACGTATTGTTCTGCACTTCTCCTCTGCAAGTTCCAACTCATCAAGTAGGTTGAAACACCTGAAAATATTGAATAGAGATCAGTTTGTTGATCAGGAGGTATCCTTGAGAACTTTTTCCTCTGTGCCTCACAATATTTCTTTTTATTTATTCTACAGACCTTTTTGGGGCTTTTGAAGGCCAATCAAGCTTCTTTAGACCTCTTTGGGGTTTTGAAGAAATTTTTCTATGAAAATTGAAAATTCAAGGAAAAATTTCTTCAAATTTAACATTTTTTTGGCAAAAATCATAACCTTCAGTAAAGTGTAATGTTCAGCCTAAAGTTATCTGGGGCTCTTCATGAAATAATATATTGAATAGAGATCAGTTTGTTGATCAGGAGGTATCCTTGAGAACTTTTTCCTCTGTGCCTCACAATATTTCTTTTTATTTATTCTATAGACCTCTTTGGGGCTTTTGAAGGCCAATCAAGCTTCTTTAGACCTCTTTGGGGTTTTGAATAAATTTTTCTATGAAAATTGAAAATTCAAAGAAAAAATTCTTCAAATTTAACATTTTTTGGCAAAAATTATAACCTTCAGTAGAGTCTAATGTTCAGCCTAGAGTTATCTGGGGCTCTTTAAGAAATAATAGCTTTAACTTCTAACCTATGGCATGGTCATTCACAACTTACCTATTGCAAACAACAGGACTCCTCATTGAGTGTGGAGTAACGTAACTGGTTTTGAGAGCCTTATTTAACGCATTACTCAACAGCACCCCCGACTGAGATAGCATTGTGTAAAATACACTGTAGCTAGTTTCTGTTGTAAGTTGGGCGTCACAGATGAAACATTTCCAT
>NW_007394273.1:0-1064 GCF_000475195.1 Diaphorina citri | reverse complement strand
CTCCACTAATATTTTGTGTATTGCACATTGCATACATCTATAGATTCACGGCGTTCATAAAATACTGATTAACTTTCGGGTTTCGAGATGTTGCGTTGTGAGCATCATCAGTAGGTAGTAGGTACAGTATTATCAAATCTAGGCGCACGGTAGTGCCCGTGCGCCAGGCCAAGTTCCAGCCTAATTATCATTTACATGAATATTTATTTACTCGCTTACTTAGGATTAGGATGCTTTCTTGTATTATAGCTAGGTATATGAAAAAATAATAAAATTATTTAAAATTTTAAAAGAAATATGAGGAAAATAGAAACTGTCCTTTAATACAAAATGTTATCATTTTAGCACAGTTGCGAATAAAAAACGTGTATAGAGACTTAGAGAGCTTTCCATAATTTATTTATTTTTAATTAGCAACCCAGTGGAGTAAACAAAGTTCTCGAACTTTCAATGTTATCATTTTAGCACAGTTGCGAATAAAAAACGTGTATAGAGACTTAGAGAGCTTTCCATAATTTATTTATTTTTAATTAGCAATCCAGTGGAGTAAACAAAGTTCTCGAACTTTTCATGAGAACAAAACCTAATGAGGAAACTTTGTAGATTAGGGAGAAAAGTGGAAAACAGTACCTAGGTAGGTATAATAATAAAAATTTAAAATAAATACCTAAAAATGTAGTTAATTCATCAACTTGTGCAATATCGCTTGCTTCCTTTATAGGCACATATTGGCAATAGAAAATAATAATAATATTAAAAAATCGGGCCAAGAAGAAGAAGAAGAAGAAGAAGAACTTCTTTTTTTTCATTATTTGAGTCATTAAATTAATTATAGATGTTTTTACGCCTAGAATCAGGTGAAGGGCCCCTTCACTCCCTTCACCTGAATAGCCGCCCCTGAGAAGAAGAAGAAGAATCTAGGTAGTAGGTAGGTACTTAGCTTTAGTAACTCCTTCAGAAAAAAATCTCAAGAGCTAATAATGAATATATTTGAAATTACCTTTGTCCCTACTCCACTAATTTTTATCCGGTTCAATTTACCCAAAGAAAATTGCTCTTACCCT
>NW_007394272.1:0-1064 GCF_000475195.1 Diaphorina citri | reverse complement strand
ATGAAATCCAGGCAGTTTAGCCAGAGCCTTAGTGAATCCATTGCTGACGGTGTTAGCTAGGATGGAGAAGTCCTGAGACCCTGGAGCGGGTACTTCAAAGTTCTCCCCCAGCTTGACTAGTTTTACTTCCACGTTGTATTGGAGGCGGGGAGGTGTCCTGACGTCACACGCGCCCGTAGGCGATGAGCGATGACGTCACATCAAATGTCCCGAGCTAAGCTCCCTCTCAGGCAGCACATTAATGTGTTTGTGCGCATTTCTTTCTGCGCAGGTTTATAGGAAAAGCTCGCGCCCCCCCCTGATTTGTCTCCACGGCCCCCAGTTTGAGAACCTCTGCCTTAACGACCAAGGTTTTTAGTGACGGGATTTTGCCTCACCTTGTGAAATCATACACGCTCATCTTATGAAATCCAGGCAGTTTAGCCAGAGCCTTAGTGAATCCATTGCTGACGGTGTTAGCTAGGATGGAGAAGTCCTGAGATCCTGGAGCGGGCACTTCAAAGTTCTCCCCCAGCTTGACTAGTTTAACCTCAACGTTGTATTGCAGGCGGGGAGGTGTTGGGGCACTCTGCCAGTCCTCTTCTGCAAATGAAGAGAAAGTTTCAATGTGAATTTAAAAGTAAAGTCAACGCGGAGGACAGAAGGGAGTGGAAACTTTTCGATCTGCAAAATTGGAGAAAAACCCCAATCTTGAAAACCACACCATCCATCCAGGTGAAACGTGAATCATGAAACCCGTACTAGGGATGGGCGATATTTATAAAAATATCGATATTTCCGATATCGATATATCGAAACCAAAATATCGATATTCGGAAATATCGATATATATCGCCCATCCCTAACCCGTACATAAGGTTAACACAGAGCAGTGCACACTGGTGAAACCGAGTTTCATGAACCTCACTGTTCATTGACATATGGAACAGGTTTCACACTAGGGTGCATTGCGCATTACGATTTTAAATTTTAAAATTTGAATCCTGTCTTCTTCTTCTTCTTCTTCTTCTTCTTCTTCTTCTTCTTCTTCTTCTTCTTCTTCTTCTTTTTCTTCGCCTTTTCCC
>NW_007394271.1:0-1064 GCF_000475195.1 Diaphorina citri | reverse complement strand
AATGTGAAATCAAAACTCAACACTGGAATAGAGTTGTAGCTCAGGTCAATATGTTCTAGCTTGTATTTGTAGTATTGATTGAATGGGATTGATTTCTTGGTGAGGAAACTGATCTTGTTGTGACTCAGGAAGAGATTCTTTAGCGAGAGACAATCTTCAAACAGACTGTTGGTTTTGTTGTCCAGGGATTCCAAACCGTTATAAGACAGATCCAAAGTATTCAGAGCCACCAAACCTTGGAATGCACCGTTAGGTATGACTTCTATCTTGTTGTACGATATGTTTAGATTGATGAGTTGCAACAGACCTTCAAACGCCTTGACACTTATGTTGGAAATTTCATTCCTTGAGATATCTAGATCGAATACAACTGGTAAACTACCAAACGCTGCTTTGCTTAACCGTTGAATTTGATTTGATCGCATGACTAAATTTCTCAGGGATGTGAAATCGGACAGCGCCTCATAAGGTACAACAGTGAGCTTATTGTCACTCAAGTCTAAACTTTGTAAAGTGAGCAAAGGATAGAACGAGCCTTTGCTGAGGGTATCTCCTATCATGTTATTGGCTAAGTTCAGACTGAGCAAGGCATTCATGGAAGGCCACACATCTGAGTTTGGTAACGTCTCGAATGAGTTATAGCTGAGATCCAAATGACCAAGTGAGATGGGCAGCTCAAACATGGAATTGATCTTATTATGTGTCAGACTCAGTGTTGATAGGGAACTTAGCTTGGTGAACGCACCGCGTGATATTTGATCCAACTGGTTATAATCCAACTTGAGATCCAGCACTGTGGGTAAAGTACCAAATGTTTCACTCTTGATCTCCTGCAGCACATTGTGAGTGAAGTTCAAGAAGCGCAGACTCAGCAAAGGTTGCATGACGGCATTTGAGATGTGTGCGATCTGGTTATGACTAGCATCTATTGTATGTAATTCATACAGCTTGGGGAATGTATTACGTGACATCTGTACTATCTCGTTATAGGAGACATTGAATATCTTGAGTCCAGTCATATTGGATAGGGGTACATGCTGAGTGTCTTTGAGTTTATTATACGC
>NW_007394270.1:0-1064 GCF_000475195.1 Diaphorina citri | reverse complement strand
CATTAAAACTAGTCACGAGTCACAGTGACGTTAATCACGCCAATTTGACGGATCTGATCCATTAGTCAATGTTTAATCTTACAGTCATATCCGAAATATTATAGCTTTGGCATTATAATGCGCGACTCAAGTCTGATCCGCGACTGCGCGAGTGTAATCTGATATGTAATGAGTGATGGGCTAAGGACCGTATAACCATTGTGCTTGGGGGCGTCTCGTGCACCTATGAGTCTAGTTACTACTGTGTAGTTACTTATCTAAAGTTGCGCGAAATATGCGTCTAGCGGCTTGTGCCCTAGAATTTTCAGTCCCTTGAGGTGAATGAGAAAGCGATCTACGCCTCCAACTTCTGGAGACGGAAGATGTGATGAGAGAGAAGAGGACATGGAAAGTAAAGTAAGTCTCATTATAGCAGACATTCAGTTTGGGGTCGAGTGGATTGGAACACATCACATGCCTTGAGACACAGACAAATCAAGAGACAAATATACAGACAGACAAGAGCCAGCCTAGTTAGCTTGTTCCCTGATGAGCAGTTTGTGTGGAGAGAAGAGGACACGGAAAGTAAAGTAAGTCTCATTATAGCAGACATTCAGTTTGGGGTCGAGTGGATTGGAACACATCACATGCCTTCAGACACAGACAAATCAAGAGACAAATATACAAACAGACAAGAGCCAGCCTAGTTAGCTTGGAGGATAGCGCGTTCATCTTGTAACTTATAAGTACTAGATCGCGGGTTACACAGACAAATCAAGAGACAAATATACAGACAGACAAGAGCCAGCCTAGTTAGCTTGTTCCCTGATGAGCAGTTTGTGTGGTTCTTATTCTTACGACCAGGTTACCAAAACTCATCAGCTGGTTCTCAATGTCCAAAAGTTAAGCGACTATGAACTCGGTTTACTAATGATAAATGAAGTTCTATCATATTATGACCTCATGATTTGCATATTCAAGTTGATGGTCGGGATTGAATAACGGTGTCCTAGGTTCGAGGCGCGGCGATGAGAAATTAAATTCTAATTTGTTAGAATGCCCGGAGTTTGCCAAGGTGATTCATA
>NW_007394268.1:0-1064 GCF_000475195.1 Diaphorina citri | reverse complement strand
GAAGAAGAAGAAAGAAAAAACCTTTACGCTCTTCAAAAGCTCTTTCTCTCTAGAGGAGAAAGGAAAATTTCTCTCCGCTCTTTCTTCTCTTGACATTTTGAGAGCAAGAGATCGACTCCTCTATGAATAAGTGGAGATTGAGGAGCATTTTCTTTTGATTGAAAGACGTAAATTTCATTAGCGGAGGTGAAATGAGGAGAAGGAGGAGGAGAAGGAAGAGATGGAGGAGTGGGAAGAAATGGAGCAAGAGGAATATAAGGAAGGGAAGAAAGAGGAAGAGTATAGGATTATTGAGGAATGGAGGAGAACTACATAAGAAAGGGAAAAGGAACGTAAAGAGGAGGTGGAGATGGAAGAATAGGAGGAATCCAGGAAAGAAGGGAAGATGGGGAAAAGAAGAAAATTAAAAGAAGAAAGACACTTATTAGGGTAATAGAAGGTAAAGAAGAGAAGAGAAGATGAGGGATATCATGATGAGATTCAATATCATAATTTGTTTTCAATCATTACTGTTATTTGTTGGAATGTATGATTTATTTATGTAAATAAATGAAAAGTATTCTTATTATTATTAAGGGAAGGAAGAAGAAGAATGGAATGGGAAAGGGATGAGAAGTAAGGTGATAGGAGGAAGAGTATGACATTGAGGGAGCGAAGAAGAAGAAGAGGAAAGAAGAAGAAGAGGAAGGAGGAAGAAGAAGAGGAAAGAAGAAGAAGAAGAGGAGGAAAGACGAAGAAGAGAAAAGAAGAAGAGGAAAGAAGAAGAAGAAGAAGAAGAATAAGAAGAAGAAGAGGAAAAAAAGAGGAAACAGAGAAAAGGGTAGAACTGAGAAACAGTAAGAAAGAAGAGAGAAGTATTCGGATAACATAAGGGTAGGAGAGAAGACAGTTCAAAAGTAGAAGAGGATAGAAAAGAAAGAAGAAAAAGAGAGGTTTTAGGGTAACAGGTAGGTAGAAGGATAGGAATAGGAATTTGAGGGGGCGAAGAAGAAGAAGAAGAAGAAGAAGAAGAAGAAGAAGAAGATGAAGAGGAAAGAGTGTAAGAAGGAAAAAAAAGGTTTTAG
>NW_007394267.1:0-1064 GCF_000475195.1 Diaphorina citri | reverse complement strand
ATACTGACGTCAAATAGGGAGAGCGGGAAGCGTTTTAAAGAGTCTAATAACATAAAGAAAATCCGACGAAAATTGAAGAATATTGGAGTTCAATGAATTGGAAAAAGGCGAAGAAAAACGATTGAAAACGAACAGAGAGGAAGAACGCGAATTTCATTTTAGCTTGCCCGTTAGCCAAACGAAGTAAAAAACACAGAATGAATGGGAATCGGAATTTTTTCCATGGGTTTTTACCAACGGGTCTTGGTGATGTAGTAGTCAAGCTCGCCTGGTAAACAGGAAAACGTCAGAATGAATGGGAATCGGAATTTTTTCCATGGGTTTTTACCAACTGGTCTTGGTGATGTAGTAGTCAAGCTCGCCTGGTAAACAGGAAAACGGAAAATTGATTTAACGGATTCAATAATATAGATATAGGTGTAGTCGGTTTACCTATTTATCTACTTATAATATTATTTATTAAGGAAAACGTAGGTTCAATCCCAGCCGGAGTACAACTTTTAGGCTGGCCACTGACGATCCAACTGTCAGACAGGCCTAGATCTGTCGGAGCGTAAGTGGTCGGCTTTCAAAGTCAGAGAAACTTCACGAAAATGTTATTTTGTAAATAGATTCATTAGTTTTCTTCTCTAATTTATTTAATACCGGTATCATCCGTGGATAAAAGGCTTTGAGTGTGCCAAATGAAAAGATGATTTTTAGTTTACAACTAAAAATAATTATAAAATCATCAAATACATAAATATCGACTTCATAATTATGTAGAAGCTTATTAATACCTATGAAAATAAACAATAAACACCAGTGTCTAAAGGTTAAATAACCTAACATCTTAACATATTTGATTTTTAGTCACATAGTCACCCTCTAAAAAGAGGAACTGAACTAAAGGATAAAAGGACATATTAAAAAGTATGCATAGCCAAGTGAAGTTAAAAGTTATTGGCTACAAGACTGCATAATATTCGGTAGACTTATTTTAATTATTACCTATAAATATTATAAACAAGTGACAGTTTGATCATAAATTGCAAAATGTTGTAAATGTAAAGATCAAAATCTGA
>NW_007394266.1:0-997 GCF_000475195.1 Diaphorina citri | reverse complement strand
CCTCCCTCCCTCTCTCTCTCTCTCTCTCTCTCTCTCTCCGCTTCCTTCCTATCTCTGTTCTCCTCTATCTCATCCTCTCCCCTCCAACTCAAAAATAAAGGGAGGGAGGGGATTCCCCCCCCCCCTAGAATAACAATCAAGTTAGGATTTCCAAAACGTACGTAATCCGGATGTGTAAGACATACTTTGCAGTCGAAATTGTAACTCGAGAGGGAGATGAGGAGGAGAAGGAAAAAATTATGGAAGGGGGAAAGGGGACGGGGATGAGAAGAAGGAGGTTAGAGGAGAGAGAGGAGGAGAAGAACGAGAAAGAAATGATGGAGGAGAGAGGACGAGGATGAGAAGGGGAAAAGATGAAAAATGAGGGGAAGAGAAGGCAAGTAAAAAGGAGGAGAGGGAGGGTGAATGGAAGAGGAGGAAGAGTAGAAGGGGAAGGAGAATAGAGGGGAGAGAGGGGAGAGAAGGAAATGAAGGAAGAGAAAAAGGGAGAGCGAGAAAGGGGTGGGAGGGAGGAAGGAGAAGTACAGAGGAGAGGAAGAGACACACTGCAAGAGAGGAATGCCACGAGCTACAAAATAATAATAATAATAATAATAATAATAAACCTCCCTTCTAAAAAGAAAGAGGGAGGAGGGAGGGAACACAATAATATGACTACGCTTTCACTACAGAGTTTGTATACAAACATCCATGCTCGAGTTACTTTCATGCCGAAAGTCCCGGGTTCTATTCCAGACAGAGTCGAAGTTTTTTTTTTTTTTTTTAATTCCTATTGTATGTAGTTTCACCAGAATCAGATTTGAATTGGATTTCACCTTTTTGAATTCGATTAATCAGTGATTATTCGATGTAACAAACCGATGTAACAAACCAAAACAAAATGTACTCAAACAAAATCCATGTCTTGTCATTCTATTAAAAATCAAAATGTACTGAACATTGCGACCAAAAGGTGCAAAAGGTCATCATCCAATTTCTCTTTTTCCGAGAAAAAATA
>NW_007394265.1:0-1064 GCF_000475195.1 Diaphorina citri | reverse complement strand
TAGCCCCTAACGTCTTTAGACGTTAGAATAGATGTCAGAAGGGTTCACACTATTCAGAAGATGTTAAGGAGGTGTCAATATTCTCAACAAAGCAAATGGCAAAGGAGTGAAGAAATAAAATATCGAGGTGACCTTACTGTTAACAGAGAGTAAAACTGATACTGGTGAAGCTCGAAACATTAGGTAATACTGACACTTTTCAAGACATACGAGTAGGGCTGTCCATTTAGTATCTTTCTTTCTATAAGCAGTATAAGTAGATGTATGGACCATTGGACTATGCACAAAATTATCTAATATACAGGGTGTCCCAGAATTTATGCTTCAATTGATTTTCTCGGAGCCTGTTCGAAATTTCGAAAAACAAAAAACCCGTAACTTTTTGATTTTTGAAGCGGACATTTTGGCAATATCGCGATTCGCGAAAAATTTCGCGAAGTCCGCGAATCGGGTACCAACTTTGGATTTTTAAATTAGAACCCCTATTTTTTATTGCATATTCGTTTTCTACGTTAAATTTGAAGTATAATCGACTACTCACTCGAATTTTTGCGATTCGCGGTTTTCGCGGAATTCGCGAAAAACGCGAATCACAAAAGTGCTTATAAAGTACAAGTGTGACCTATCAAATCTGAGTGTTTTTAGCTCCCAAATCTTATGGTCTCATTATTTTTTCGATTTGGTCCAATATTTCGCTGTTTGCGAGTTGCGCGGTGTTCGCGAAATCCGCGAATCAAAAAAAAAAAAAAAAAAAAAATCATGGAAATTTTAGAATAAATATTTTTGTAAAGCACGTCAGTTGTGAAAAATCTCATCTCCTTTGCATGATAAAAGAGTAAAAAAAGAGTTAGTTTTGACTCGCTCTATATTTACATTTGGGTGAGAGCCCAATATAAAAACCACCGACATACGAGTCGACTATGTCTGGCTAAAGTTTTTGCTCATAAAAACTCCCGCTGGTTTGAAATTCCGCTTGCGGAAATGCAACGTTGAAGAATGAAGACACCAAGAACAAGCATAGCAGAAAAGATATAAAGTTCATGTAATTTATTTGGAAAAATAAC
>NW_007394264.1:0-1064 GCF_000475195.1 Diaphorina citri | reverse complement strand
TATAATTAATTGAAACACAATAGACAATAAAAATTGTGAGCCTTGAAATATCTTATTTTTATGAATGAGTGTCCATATTCATATGTGTGGATGAAATAAAAATATTATTAAAATGATAACGTGGTTTTCTTCCTCAATACCAGAGACTTTCTGATTCATCCAACTTGAGTCGGAACAGCGGTTAAACCCTTTTCTTGTACAGAGTACTGGTGAGGCGTATTCTATGAAATGCACCCATTTGAGTCACACACTTGTTTCAAGGATTTTATCACCACTAACATAATTATCATTATAGTTATATATTTCTAATTCATTATATGGATTTTCAATGTTTGACTAAAGTCAAATTTCCAATATGTGAGTTGAATTTCTTCAGGAAATATATTTATGTACATTGTACAATGCTAAAAAATCCTGGAAGCAAAAATCTCTTGTATGAAAACTTGTTAAGTTCACTTAAACTTACAAACAAGAATAAATAAAACAGAATCTTCAGCTTTTCCACAAACACAACCTAGGTACATTTTATACTTCTATACCTACATCCAATTCTCTTGGAGGGTTTCAGCAGTCATTTTGGTTCTCCTTTTCAAGTACATCCAATTCAATTCTCAATAATATTGTTAGTAAATAAATAAGTCATTGTAATAGAAAACCACTTCGCATTTTTAAACAGTTTTTTTTTCTTTCCCGTTTTTTGGTCATTGTAATTTTGAACTCATTTCTTAGTTTGTCAAAAATGTAACATCATAATTACCAGTTTGTTAAAAATGTAACATCATAATTACCAGTATGTTAGAGCAGTGTTTCTTAATTGGTGTTCCGCGGAACCTAGGGGTTCCGCGAGCTGACTGCAAGGGTTCCGCGAGATATTTTGGAAAAATCATACACTAGATAAAATGCAGTTTCAAAACGACCATCTTAGACTAGGTATTTCATCTTATACAGCTTTTTTTAAATGTTTGATAGAGGGAACTGTGGGGGTGGGGGGTGCAATCTTGAAAGTTCAGGGTTCCGCAAAGATGTTCATCTTTTGAAAAGGGTTCCGCGGGCCAAACTAATTA
>NW_007394263.1:0-1064 GCF_000475195.1 Diaphorina citri | reverse complement strand
CTCTCTCTCTCTCTCTCTCTCTCTCTCTCTCTCTCTCTCTCTCTCTCTCTATCTATCTCTCTCTCTCTCTCTCTCTCTATCTCTCTCACCCTTCCTCTCCCTCTATCTCGTTCTCTCACATTTGCAACAAACTTTTTTTCCCCCAACGAAAATCATAATCTGAAAATTAAAAATTAATCTAAGATAATAATTACTTTTTATAAATTTTAAATTAATAAATACCTACCTACCCAGCGCTGTACGTGGTTTAATAATATTTTGTTCAAGTACCTACCTACATTTTATTCAAGTATTTTCCGCCCATAAGAGTGAGACTTTGAGAACATTACGGTTGAGAAAAAAAAAGTTGGAAAACTTTGGCCACAAAATTTGCAAACTTGTTTTCTCTAAAAAGCACTTGGCCCTTCGTTTTTGAAAACCTGAATGGAAGTTGTATTAGCTGCTCACTATATAAATGTATGTAGAATTACAGATAGATAGGTATACTTAAATTTAAATATATTGTAAATAGATATTTAGGTACTTACATGTCATGGAGAATGTAATGCCTTTTCCACAAGTTTGGCCATGCCTCGGGATGAACTAGCGGGATTCCGGAGCGAAGCGACGGAATTCAGCTAGTTATTCATAATTTCTAGAATTATTAGAATGCAAAAAATGTAGGGTACATATACCTAGGGTACATATAGCTTAATAGTTCACAGGACAAAAGTAAAAGGAAAAAAGAGCTAACGAGGTCTGTGCTTTTTCAATCCTGTTAACGGTCTGGTAATTATTTTTTTGATTTGTCCTCATTTATTCATCAATCATCACAATTTACCTATGTACCTACCAATTACACACATTACCGTAGGTACCTACCTATAAAATCCAACACTTGATTCACTCCAAAAATCAGGGCCGTATTCGGGGAGGGGGGAAGGGGGGTAAGGGCCCCCTCTCTCCAGCTTGATTTATCTTATTAGACCAGACGCCGAAAATTAGAAGCATCCACCCAAGGTACATCATCACTCTTTGCATTCTCGCCCCCCCCCCACCCCTCGACAAAATCCCGGATAAGGCCC
>NW_007394262.1:0-1064 GCF_000475195.1 Diaphorina citri | reverse complement strand
TTGATTGGAAGTATTAGGAGATTAGGTTAGCCTTACCATGTACTTGTACGTATTGATGACAAATTAATAAGCCCTCCCCTCATCTCATGTCCTCTTCGACTAGTCCTCTTAGGTTCAATAATTCCATATCTTCTCCTCCTTATACTTCTCCTTCTCCTCTTCCCTTCCTATCCTTCCTTCTTCTTCTCCTCCTCCGCCTGGCCCTTCCCCTCGTCCTCCTCTTATTCCTCTTCTTATTTTGCTCCTCTTTTCCCCACTCTTCTTCCTACTTCTTTATCTTCTATTACTACGGCTACTCATGTCGTTATCTTATTCCTTCTCTTCACTCTTCCTCCTCATCCTTCTTCCCTCCTTATAACTCTCCTCTTCCTCCTCCTCCTCTCTGTCTTCTTCTCCTTTTCCTTCTCCTTTTCCTTCCTTTTCTCCTTCTTACTTTTCTTCTCCTTTTCCCTTGTCTTCTTCTTCCCCCCGGCTTCTTTATATCCTCTTCCTCCTGGTCCTCTTTTTCCTCCTCTTCCTATTTTTCCTCCTCTCCCTCCTCCCCCAGTATAGTGTAGACATCTAAGTTTGTTCACCGTTCAGTAAGAGCTTTGAGGTCTTTTAATTTTTCTTTATAATTTCGAGATCTTCGTACCTTCTGTAATTTTGAGAATTTCTTTTGAATTTTGAGGTGTTCGTAGATACCTTTTGTAATTTTGAGGATTTCTTTCTGGAATTTGGAGTTCTTTTCCATTTGGAGGATTTCTTTAGAATTTTGAGGTCTTTAAATTTTGAGAATTTCTTTAGAACTTCGAGATCTTTGTACGTTCTGTAATTTTGAGGATTTCTTTAGAATTTTGAGGTCTTGAAATTTTGAGGGTTTCTTTTGAATTTGGAGATCTTCATACCTTCTGGAATTTCATCCTCTTTTTCCTCCTCTTCCTATTTTTCCTCCTCTCCCTCCTCCCCCAGTATAGTGTAGACATCTAAGTTTGTTCACCGTTCATTTTGCTGCTATCCTCATATTAATATGCGTCAAGCTGTGCAACTATAACCAGTGACGTATCAGACAGACCTGGGCCTGT
>NW_007394261.1:0-1064 GCF_000475195.1 Diaphorina citri | reverse complement strand
GCTACGACACAGACCACAAGCGTCCAATGTAGCAGTTGTTTCATCGCTACGAAATAAAAACGGCGGTGAAACACTCATTTCTTATTTCATCTCTCATGTATCACCTCAGTCCTCATATTACCATCACTCAGCCTGAGTAAAACCGAGAAAAGACTATTCATACAATGCAATGGGTATATTCTGCAATGGGTATATTCTACTTGAAATTGTTTGCTCCTCATGCTTCTATTGGTTTTAAAGTTTAAACATATTGAGAATCATTGTCCAGTGTTAAAATTTCAACCAACTTTTTTTTTTAGATCTTTGCTGGAGGGACTCTAGAGGTCTTATTATCCATCGTCTTGAAAACGAAGAGAGAAAGAGACAAGTCCTTGTAGAGACAAGAGCAAGCCGAACCCGCGACCTAGTAGTCCCAGCACTGAAGGCAGACACGCTAACCTACAGGTTAACACTACAGGTTAACACTACAGGCTAACACTACAGGTTAACACTACAGGTTACACTACAGGTTGACACTACAGGCTAACACTACAGGCTAACACTACAGGTTAACACTACAGGTTAACACTACAGGCTAACACTACAGGCTAACACTACAGGTTAACACTACAGGTTGACACTACAGGCTAACACTACAGGTTAACACTACAGGTTGACACTACAGGCTAACACTACAGGTTAACACTACAGGTTGACACTACAGGCTAACACTACAGGTTAACACTACAGGTTAACACTACAGGTTAACACTACAGGTTAACACTACAGGTTAACACTACAGGCTAACACTACAGGTTAACACTACAGGTTAACACTACAGGTTAACACTACAGGCTAACACTACAGGTTAACACTACAGGCTAACACTACAGGCTGACACTACAGGTTAACACTAGGCTGGCTCCTACTTACCTTGGACTTCCTCTTCTTTCCCGTCCAAGTCGTCCTGTCAACAGTAGTTTCCACAGTAGTCTCATTTTGACGACCTTCCTTTCCATTGTCGATGTCATCGTCTTCAAACACGATGTCAGAATTGAAGGACGGCTTGGCGTATTTGGTTTTGG
>NW_007394260.1:0-1064 GCF_000475195.1 Diaphorina citri | reverse complement strand
TTGCTTCTGTATTTCTCTCTCCCTCACTCCCCTCTCTGCCTTTTTCTCTCTCCCACCCATCTCTCTCCCTCTCTTCCCCCCTCCCTCCCTTTCTACTCATATGAAATGTACTTTTCCTCCTTTTTTTTTCTCTCTCTCATTTGAAAATCTAAGAATATGGCAACGAAGGAGTAGATGGGAGAGGAAGAGAGGGAATGAGAGGGAGAGAGAGACAGAAGGAGAGAGAGAGAGAGAGGGAAGTACAGTACTGAAGTAGGGAGGTAGAGAGAGAGACAGAACTCTATAGAATTTTAGTATCCACTTTTGTATAGCTTTTATTCTACAGGCAAAAGCCTTTCAGTCTTGACTTTTGTATGGAGTTTAATATGGTATGAGGGTTCCCATTTCTCTTTCTTCTTCCTTTCCCTTCTTTTTATACACATCAAGGATGGACCTTTCTTATGGTCGCCACTCGGATTCAGACTGTCTGACAAAATGACTTTTTTTTTCAAGAGGTTTGACAGAGGGAACTGTAACTGCTATGGCCTTATCGTCTCGAAATCGAAGAGAGAAGGAAGACAGGATAGGAGAGAGCCAGCCGTTCCGAGGACAAACATTATTCGTCCCGAAATCGAAGAGAGAAGGAAGACAGGATAGGAGAAAGCCAGCCGTTCCGAGGACAAACATTATTTGCTAGGGTCTTATCGTCCCGAAATCGAAGAGAGAAGGAAGACAGGATAGGAGAAAGCCAGCCGTTCCGAGGACAAACATTATTCGTTTAGGATAAAATCCGCCTCGGGCGGGAATCGAACCCGCGGCCTAGCGCTTACAAGGCAGACGCACTACCGGGATAAAATCCGCCCCGGGCGGGAATCGAACCCGCGGCCTAGCGCTTACAAGGCAGACGCACTACCAACTAAGCTAACTAGGATGGCATAAAATGACTTTACAGGATTACATTAGTGCTGCTTTGCAATTGCACTCCTTGAATACCTACAGCTTAGCTTATAGAAGAAATCATTCCTCCAAAGGGCTCCAATAGGTTTTAAAGGGCCCCTTTAGGCCCTTTTTCTTGTTCAGGTCTA
>NW_007394259.1:0-1064 GCF_000475195.1 Diaphorina citri | reverse complement strand
TCACACTTAACGTTGCTTACCTTCGGTGGCTGACAAGTACTATTTTTTTTTTTATTTTTCTTTTTTTTTTTCAACTAACCAAAAAATCTATCGTAGAATCAATCCTTGGGATGCTCATTTGAAATGACTACATTTTAAACAAACAATTTAGAGGGGGGAAAATAAATGATAAATGAAAAATAGAAGGAAGAAAAAGTGAGGTATAGTTCATGAAATATTTGGTGTCTCGCTGGGGGACGTTAAACAGGGAGAAGACCAGCTTAGTCTGGCTGGGGGACTTTAAACAGGGAGTAGACCAGCCTGAATTTCCCTTTCTCGTAAACCAAATGTTAGCCTAAAGCAATCAACCTAGTTAGGGCTGATTGAGAGGCTGACGAAAAACGCCGACCCCGTCTGTACACGGGAAAAGGCGAAGAAAAAGAAGAGTTCATGAAATATTTGGGAACTTGGAAATGAAGACTGTCTGAATAAGAGAACTGATTTCTTCTTCTCTCACTCGCGCCATTAGCTCATTCTTTCTCCTTTAGAAGAAATTCTTCAGCACCTAGTTAGGGCTGATTGAGAGGCTGACGAAAAACGCCGACCCCGTCTGTACACGGGAAAAGGCGAAGAAAAAGAAGAGTTCATGAAGTATTTGGGAACTTGCAAATGAAGACTGTCTGAATAAGAGAATTGATTTCTTTTTCTACTCGCGCCATTAGCTCATTCTTTCTCCTTTAGAAGAAATTCTTCAGTTTTGAACCCGGAAATTCTTAACTACGAGATCAAAACTTTAAGCCGTATTTTATTATGTGACTCGTTTTATAGTCAACATGGCTGAATCAATGAGATTGTGAGATTCCGCTTTGTAGATTAAGTGTGGACGTCCAAAGCAGAACCTCAGTCGACTACGTCTGGAGAAACCTTAAGATTTCAATTCGTTGTTCGTACCACTTCATGGAATTCGGGTTCAATGTTACGATATCTACACAGATTTCATATATCAGTTCAAAGCCCCTCTGACAGTGGGAAAAGGCTTGATTAACTCCTATTTTTCCGTGTTCAGTGCTTTGATAAATTCTTCT
>NW_007394258.1:0-1064 GCF_000475195.1 Diaphorina citri | reverse complement strand
ACATAGTCGACGAGCGTCGATCAATGTGAACAAAATACAAAAAGACAACTTTTTCCAGTCGACCGTCGATCGACACAGTTTAACAATAAAGGTCATATCGTTCTGAAATCGAAGAGAGAATGACAGGATAGGAGAAGCCAGCCGTTTCGAGAACGAACCTTCTGTTTAGGATAAAATTCACCTCGAGCGGGAATCGAACCCGCGACAGCGCGTTCAAGGTAGGTGCGCTACCTTTCAACCTAACCTCCCTCCTTCAGATAGAAGCCATTTCATAGACAAAGACACAAAAGGAATTGAAATTTCAATGAAGGCCTAAAACTGACAGCTGTAAGGGTGTATAAGATATTACAAAATAAGAGTGCTAAAAAACCCCACAAGTGACTACATTAAAAAAAAATAGCATGCTGAATCACTATGCAACCAGAATTTATATTGAACCTTGCACACAAAACTCATGTGCAAGTACAATGCACCTTGTGCAACTTACATTGAAAAGAAAGTTTTCTCTAAAAAGGATTACATATTTGATCTAGAAAAAAAGGACCCAATAGGAGAAAGAAAAGGAAGAGAAAAAAGGAGAAAGTAAAGGAAGAGAAAAACGAGCAGAAAGGGAGGGAGATGATAAAGAAGTACATAACAACATTGAATAGTCCAAGATCAAGAAGAGAATGGTTAAAGCATTCTAATATTACAACCAAGTAATAAAAGTAATGAAATTCAATCACTTTGAGCTGTTCATGCTTCATCCATTTTCTTTTTGATCTTAGATTGCAGATCCCCAAATTTAACATATCCATGCCCAAAGGAGATTCAGTCGGATTTTCAATATCCATTCAAGTCACAACTCCAGGTACCTGGTACAGTTTGTTCAATAAATGGAGTAATCAATCTCAAATTATTTGTGGTATAGAGCCTTTTCACAACTTTTTGTGTCAACGTTTGTGACCAAAAAAACATCACAGGTGGTCTAATGCGAATTGCTAGGGAAAATATTTTGACTGTACTGTGTTGTGTGACAGGAATATTTAAAGCACCAAAAAAAAAAAAAAAAAAAAAAAAAAAAA
>NW_007394257.1:0-1064 GCF_000475195.1 Diaphorina citri | reverse complement strand
GTTCAAGAAATGAAATGAAAAATCCCATCCTATATCCTAACTTGTGTAGATTTTACACATAGATTTAGCCAAAACCATGATTTGGCCAGACGTCAGTGCATTCCGCCCAAAGTCTTTCGCAAAAGTAAACAACATAATTACACCATTCTTCGCAACCTACGAATTACAAGTTCTACAAGTCTTCAACCAATTTGATTTTGACGAAGACATCCTAGCCGATGCTGAATTGATAAAAGAATCTCGGATGGGATTGGCAGATGAACCAAATTGGTTCAATAGTGATCGAGAGAATGTAAATGATTTGTTTGAGATAAAGAGATTGGAAAAGAAATGAATTGTTTGATAGAACTCCAGAAATTGTTAAAGAAGTGGTTTGTTTAGAGATGAAGGTACTTAAAGAAATGACAGAAAAGAATTAATCAATCAAATGGACCAACAAAAATGCTGTTCATAAAAATCTACAAGTGGTCTTGAGACATGATAATTACAACTTGGCTGTCGCGGTGTGGTTTAAGATATGTAGCGATAATAGTGGTTTGGATTAATCATAAATTCATCCAATAGAAGGGAATTTCTTTGAAGCTTTCATCTTTTTTCTTGTTAACCCACATGCTTGTGAGTTAACCCGTTGAACTTGGATTTTTTTCTTGTCAACCCACATGATTCTTGTCGGTTTAACTCGTGTTGACCTTTGGGGTTAAAATGGGAGTGGAGAACTGTGAAAGAACTGAAACTGCCAAAGTCTTATCAAGTTATTACTCTTATCGTACCGAAAACGAAAAGAGGAGAAAGATAGGATAGGAGAAAGTCAGCCATTCTGAGAACGAACCTCATCTGTTTAGGATAAAATCTGTTCGGGTGGGATGGTGGGAATCGAACCCGCGACCTAGCGCTAACAAGGCAGATGCGCTACCCTCCAAACTAACAACTAGGTTGGCTGCCTCTTGGTCTTGAAAGGGTTAAAATTATGCACATAAATAATTTCTATTTGGCCACAGAAGATTTTGTATTTATAGATTCCGATTTTTTGAAATTTGGTTTTCGGTTGTTGGTTTGCAGCTCTA
>NW_007394256.1:0-1064 GCF_000475195.1 Diaphorina citri | reverse complement strand
CCAACGGGGGTGTTGGAAAGAGATAATCCACCTAAACTTTACATTTTCTTATAGATTTTTTTCCCAGCTTTCTAACCATTATACTTTCATCCCCGCTTTCGTGTCGGAACAAACCCGTATGGCCCGAACAAGGAACTTAGTCCCGAGCTCATATGTGAAAATTGATACCTATTTTTCAGGGAAAAGACGCTCTAACGGGGAGGTTGGAAAAAGATAATCCACCTAAACTCTACATTTTCTTATAGATTTTTTTCCAAGCTTTCTAACCAATATACTTTCATTCTCGATTTCGTGTCGGAAGAAACCCGTATAGCCCTACCAACGAAATTAGTCCTGAGCTAATATGTGAAAATTGATACCTATTATTCAAGGAAAAGACGCTCCAACGGGGAGGTTGGAAAGAGATAATCCACCTAAACTCTACATTTTCTTATAGCTTTTTTTCCCAGCTTTCTAACCAATATACTTTCATTCCCGAATTCGTGTCGGAACAAACCCGTATGGCCCGAACAAGGAACTTAGTCCCGAGCTCATATGTGAAAATTGATACCTATTTTTCAGGGAAAAGACGCTCTAACGGGGAGGTTGGAAAAAGATAATCCACCTAAACTCTACATTTTCTTATAGACTATTTTTCAGGGAAAAGACGCTCCAACGGGGAGGTTGGAAAAAGATAATCCACCTAAACTCTACATTTTCTTATAGCAGAAAATGTAGAGTTTAGGTGGATTATCTCTTTCCAACCTCCCCTTTGGAGCGTCTTTTCTCTGAATAATAGGTATCAATTTTCACATATGAGCTCGGGACTAAGTTCCTTGTTCGGGCTATACGGGTTCGTTCCGACACGAAATCGGGGATGAAAGTATAATGGTTAGAAAGCTGGGAAAAAAATCTATAAGAAAATGTAGAGTTTAGGTGGATTATCTCTTTCCAACCTCCCCTTTGGAGCGTCTTTTCTCTGAATAATAGGTATTAATTTTCACATTTGAGCTCGGGACTAAGTTGCTTGTTCGGGCTATACGGGTTTCTTCCGACACGAAATCGAGAATGAAAGTATATTGGTT
>NW_007394255.1:0-1065 GCF_000475195.1 Diaphorina citri | reverse complement strand
TTAATAAAAAGTAATGAAAAAAATTTATACCACTTGTCACCCAATCTTGTTTTTTTATTCATCAAGACACTTTTTTTTTCCATGTTTAACACATATTGAAATAAATTATTATTAAATTTATAATTAGAAGATCAACTTGTTCTTGTTCTTGTTTTTTTTTTCTCTCCATTCCATTTTCATGTTGTAAAGGTTTTTTTTCTATGTAAAGGTTGGCCAAAGGAAAATTATAAAAGTGTTTGATATTCTACGATTCCATGCATTTAAATTGGGGAATCATGGGTTAAGGACTTAACCACTTAACTAACCCCAAGGATAACAGAGGTACTGTTATTTCCAGGGAAATCTTTTTAAAAAAATGTTAAGTAGGTAAGTCAATAGAGTGAATCAGAGAAGAAATGTATTGTTGTGGGTTCTGATTACTATTGTGAATAAGAAGGATGTGTTTAATCTTCAAAACAAACATTAAAATTATCCCGCTTCGACAACAGTTGCCAATCAGCTGATCCAATCATATCTGGTTGGATCATGATAAGGCAACGGCAGTGGATGCATGCACTCATTTGGTTTCGAAATTCTACCGCTACCACTTTCTAGCGCTAGTAGTTCTCAAAGCGCGCGAATTTTTGAAAACGTTTGTTTTCATTTTAGTGTCAACAAAAACAAGTTGGATAGCAATTATTAAGTCCAATCATAAACATAAACAATGTTAATTTTTAGCAGTATATTCTATATTACATTATTCCCTAGAGAGAGAAAGTGGTGCATGTAAATTGTAAACTGTAACAGGCAACTGGTAGACTGGTACAGAGTTACAGAATACAGACTGATTTCACTGATTGTGAAATTTAAAAATTCGCGCGTTTTGTGAACTACTAGCGCTAGAGTGTAGTAGCGGTAGAATTCCGAAACCAAATGAGTGCATGCATCCACTGCCTAAGGCAACTGATGTCGCGGCAGGATTACACGATGCGTGCATCGCGCGGACCAACGCCTTAGAACAAAGAGCGTGTACTGACTATGATGCTCCTATGCTGAGATACTCTTTTGAATGTGTGAATGTGAAGC
>NW_007394254.1:0-1065 GCF_000475195.1 Diaphorina citri | reverse complement strand
AAAAAAAAATAAAAATAAAAAAAAATAATAAATAATAATAATATTTAGACTCTTCAGTGGAAGGTAGCCACTAGGCGAGGTTAACACCGGGGGCGTTCTCTACCACCTGACTCTTAGACCTCCATTATTATGTGGTCAAATTCTCAAATAAATGAGGATAAAATTCCATGCCTTGGTTGGGATCGAACCCACACCCTCCTGTTTACCAGGCGAGCGTCTTGACCACTACGCCACCGAGGCAGGTTGAGGGTCAAAAAAGGCACGAAGGATCAAACAAAAGCTTTAACACTTGAGTGTCAATCCCACCGGTCCCTGCCTGAAAACCACGGGCCTTTGCACAACGATCTAAGAGAAGGAGGTCAGTATAGTATAGAAAGCCAGCCGTTCCGAGAACGACCCTCGTTTGTTTAGGATAAAGATCGCCCCGGGCAGGAAATCATGACCTAGCGCCTACGCTTACAAGTGCGCTACTTTCAAGCCTATGTAGGTTGGCAATGAAATTTTGTGCTAAGGTAGAAAATACAAAAAAAGAAATGAAAAAAAAAAAAATCTGGACCTTAAAAAAATAGGTAGTACCTTGGAATCGCTTTAGGATTACTTCAAGGCACGTTCTTTTACATCCATGCCTATCCAAGAACGGAAAAATCAGGTTAGAAAATTTTCATGGCCGGGATTCGAACCCAGCACCTCCAGGTTGAAAGTCTGTGATCTTGACCACTCGGCCACAGAGGTGGGCTTTCTTTCTCGACCTAGTACCAGGTCTTACCGGGTCATAGCGCCACAGTTGATTACCCTGAGATCCATGACAAGAGAACACTTTGATAGGAGGCCTGGGTCCTGCGTCTGATACGTCCAAACACATCTTCCTTTTCTTCGAGGCAATGTCTTTCTCAAATGTAAACCGGAAGTCCTGATAAAAAAAAAAGTAAAAATAATAATAAAAAAAAAAAACATAAAATGATTTGATTTTCGATATTTTTTTCGTAGGTAAATGTATAAAAAAAACTCTGTTCAAAAAATGAAATTTTACCAATTTCCATTTTTATTTTATTTTATTATTAAAAA
>NW_007394253.1:0-1065 GCF_000475195.1 Diaphorina citri | reverse complement strand
GACTGTCCTCATCCTATTGAATGATGCTTATTTTGGGTGTTCTTGTTCTTATAGCCAAACTTTTACAATATCTCTAACGTATAGCTGAAAACCGCCAAAAAACGGTCAAAAACTGCCAAAAAACGGTCAATATACCGCTAACCGCAGTACCTATCTCAACCAAACGTTTTGATTGCATCCTTGTCACATTTGTAAACTACATACCAAATTTCAAGTCTCTAGCTCATACCGTTCCCAATATATTGTTAAATTACACCGAAAACCGCCAAAAAGCAGTAAAATGCGGCTAACCGTTGCACCGATCTTAGCCAAAAAAAAATTGTGTCACATCCTTGTCACATTTGACATCTACATACCAAATTTCAAGTCTCAAGCTCTTACCGTTCTCGAGATATTTTGTTTACAGACAGACACAACACACACACGGACTGAAACTTTGGATTTAGGCTCCAGGGACCTCAAAACGTGTTTTGGCACTAAAAACTGACCATCGAAAATTTGACCCGATTACATTACTTTCCTTCCTATAGGATAAGGAAAGTAAAAAATCTGGTGTGGACATCACACGACTTTCCTTATCCTATTGAATTATGCTTATTTTTTGAGTGTTCTTTTACCCTAACTTTTACAAATTCTCTAACCGTTTTGTCGCTATAGCTGAAAACCGCCAAAAAACGGTCGAAATCTCTCCAAAAGCGGTCAAAATACCGCCAAGCGTAGCAACCATCTCAAGCGTAGTGCTTTGGTACAGGTACCAAAGTACTGCACTCTTTTAAACCTTTGATATGATGTACCACAAATAGGGGGTTCTTATTTAAGATTTTAAAGTTGGCCCCCCCGGGGGCCAACCCTGAAAAAGACTTTGATCTTTTACATAGCCTTTAAGAAACTACAGGCAAGTAAAGGCTCATTTACAAAATTTCAGGTTTCTAAATTTGTCCGTTCAAAAATTAAGGTGGGGGGACTTTATGAACACACTGTTTTTCGCCAGAGTTAAGTTCTATTTGATTGAGCTAACAGGCTGTTTAGAACTGAAAAGAAGGTTGGTGAAACCCACAACAAATG
>NW_007394252.1:0-1065 GCF_000475195.1 Diaphorina citri | reverse complement strand
TTTGAAAACGACAAATGATCCTCTTTTATCTGTCTTCCTCTCTCACTTTCGTGATGTTTTCTATTTCGTCCTTATCATCTTTTCCTTCCCTGACATCTTTCCTCTTCCCATTTTCCTTCTTTTTCTCATATCTTCTTCACATCTCTCTCCCTTCCATCTTCCTTTTACGACATTTCCCCCCTCTCATCTTCATTCCTATTTCCTCCCCCTCCCCTTCATTCTACTTTTTCCCGTTTCTCCTCCCCTTCTTCTTCCTCTCCCTCCTTCCCTTCCCTCTCCATTTGAATTACTTATACACAAACAGAAGTGGTCTTATCATGAGCACATAACTTGAACATTCCGCTAAATGATGGGACCAATTTTCTCGCATTAAAAACTCATTTTTGTGTTATCTTTTCCCGGAAGGGGTTCCGTCTCTCCCTCTCTCTCTCTCCCTCTCCCTCTTTCTCTCTCTCTCTTTCTCCTCTCATTCTTCCTCTTCCTTTTCTCTTCCTTATTAGCCCGTCCTTCCTTTATTATTACGATAGTAATAAAAAAAGGTATAGTGGACGGGCTATTGTATTCGCTTCGGTGTCTGTCTGTCTGTCCCCACAGAAGGACTTATTCGAACCTAGTCGACCTATATATCAAATTTAAAGGTCTTTTTACCAGAACACGAAAGTGGTGGTGGTGCAAATATTGTCCAGAAAACCAAAATGCCAAAAAACAAAAAAACTGGTTTTTGGGGGGATTTTTTTTCACATTTTCTCACACAAATGAGCCCTGATCTTGAAATTTGTCGCGACGACCTATGAACTCAAAGCGAGAAAGTTGTAGATAACATTTCAGTCGATAATATTTAAGACCGGTTTTAGCGTTACCTGTGTTAATCTACGCCGAGCAAGGCCAATAAATGGATAGGTGACTTAAACATTATATTGGGAATAAAGGGAGAACGGGCTCTAGTCTTGATTTTAAATAATTACATGAAAGTAAAATCGAAAAATGAAATCAAGAATGATAATAAACTGAATATTAAACAAATTAGGTAGGTACATAGGTACTGATTTTCTTTAATCACGATCG
>NW_007394251.1:0-1065 GCF_000475195.1 Diaphorina citri | reverse complement strand
CGGAACGGTGACATCATGTTTCTAATGAGAGAACGGTTACAATCGTTACACTCCTGTACACACTAATAATAATCAGAATTCAGAACGCAAACCTTGGGTGAGAATTATTGGAGGATGCCAAGTCTAAAGCTGTGTTCACTGTTCACACATAGTCAACCGTCGATGGACGAGGTGAAGAGGAGAATCTTATGATGTCGAGTTGTCGAGGCAGTGTAAGGTTTCAGTAAGAGAAAGAGAGAGAGAGAGAGAGAGAGAGAGAGAGAGAGAGAGAGAGAGAGAGAGGGAGAGAGAGAGAGAGAGAGAGGAGACTAGGTAACATTTATTCTAGGGGACAAAAAACACGTAAACCAGTAAATAATTGATCCTACAAAATATAGATCTTTATTCAATTTTAAGGATAGATTTAATTACAATTCGACGACCCGTTTTGAGAACTATGGAAACTTCGAACAGACAGAAAGTGAAAGAAAAAGTGACTTGGAGCACATCCACCAATTTAAATTGAATAAGTGCTTCTATGGGAACAGACAGACACCGAAGCGAATTTAATAGCCCGTCCTTTATACCTTTTAGTATTACTATTGTAATAATAAAGGAAGGACGGGCTAAAAATACAAAATGCGGAACCTATGTATACTTGAACAGTACGAATTATTTGCTTACTTTCCGCAGTTTGAAGTTATTTCCAGTTGTTTGGTCCTGTATTCTTTTCCAGTTTCCAAATTTTTGGGGAGTGTTCAGGGAAATATTGGTTGGGTCTTGTTTTGGATTGAACAAAACAAACACAAACATGGAATATATCTATGTTATTGTGATAATCCCAAATTCGTGACAACTCTTACACATTTATATTTATCATGTAAGATTTACAGCGGCAGTGGTTCATTGTCAATGTTTCTCTGTATCTAGTTTTTCTGTCCCCCTTATAGCTCTCTTTTTCTCTCTCCCTCCCTCTCTCTCTCTGTCTATTTCTCAAACTCACTCGATGGAAATGAAATATTTGCAATCAAATTTGGAGTGTATATTTTTTGTCGGTCTGGGAATTGAACCCCGGGACTTTCTGCA
>NW_007394250.1:0-1065 GCF_000475195.1 Diaphorina citri | reverse complement strand
AAAAAAAAAAAAAAAAAAAAAAAAAAAAAAAAATCCAAGATCATTTGCAACATTACGTACTAAGCGTAGCATTCGCGTGGATCTATAAAATTGTAGATTTGTCTGTACATTGCTTAGAATCGTGAAATTTTTAGTTATTCTTAGATTGAGCTCAAACTTGTACCAAAGTTCTACGTTCCTTAAGACCTTTGATATGATGTACGAGTATCACAAGTAGGGGGTTCCTATTTAAGATTTTACAGTTGACAGTCCTAGGACCGCCCCTCATAGTGCCGAAAAATTGAAATCTCCTAAAAATAGATTCCCCTCAAAAATAAAGAAATACGTGTTTTAGGATTTTTCCGAATTCTAAACGGTTCTTGAGTTTTCAGGGGTGGCAACTTTTTTTTTTAAACATCCTGTAGATAGACAATTGGACACCTTGGATAATATAGTAAGTATATGAATAGAGATAAATGATAAGGTTGCCTCTTGAACGCTTAACTCAAGTGTTGAGTAATAGCTATTTCTTTAGTCTTTACAATATCGTGAAAATCAAGTATGAATCAGTTATCAGTTGATTTACCTAATACAAAACGTATATACAAAGTTACTTGAGGAATCAAAACACTGAACACATAAGATAAGTACTAGGACTGGGAATTATCTTGGAATATTAGAAACAAAAGTTGTGAATATCTGTGAAAATCAGTAAATTTCCAAAAACAGTTTTTAGACCAAATTTTGAGAATGTCAACCATGGTCCCAAGTCCTCTTCCGGTGTTTTCTATGGTTCTGGTGACCCTACTGATGTTAATGGTTTTCAATCACAATGATGTTTTGGGTTTCCAATTTGAGCTCGGTTTCTGTCCTCGGCCAAAATTGATGAATGACTTCAATTTGACAAAGGTAAGTACCACGTCCTCTTTTCTTCTTTGGATTTTAAGGCCGGACACTCACTGTCAGGTAGACTTGACAGCTATGCCTGAAAAGGTCCGCCTGTCAGATCTACGGAATTTCATTGTTTTGTTTATTCTCGAGCCAATGGGCACTGATACCACCGGTAGAAGCATTTTTTTTTAATCC
>NW_007394249.1:0-1065 GCF_000475195.1 Diaphorina citri | reverse complement strand
ATAGTATTGAGGTCCTCACTCGTTCCTTGAGTCTGTTGCAGAATGAGAGGAATCGTCCTTGTCAGTGTAGTGTCTCTGGTCCGCCTCTGAGGTCCCCTCATACCCCCCGTGCTACCTCACTCACATTCAAGAGAATCTTCATCTTCGCTGATAGCATGGGGAGGGACATCTCTAGTCATCTGAGAACATTGATCGGAAGGAATTCTGGTACTCGAGTCATCTCCCATTTACAACCTGGTGCTACCTTCAAAGTCATTGCTGACTCTGTTCCCAGGATGTGTCCTGATTTGTGTCAGGATGATGTCGTGTTTGTCATGGGAGGTACCAACGACATTCCTGAACTTGATCCGGACTCCCCATCTGCCAAGGCCCTGTCCTACAACTCACTCATCCGCCTCTCCAGCAGAACCAACATCATTCTGAATACCATTCCTTATCGCTATGATGAACTTGCTTTCCATTCAACCAACATCTTTCATACAAACTGTGGGATGCTGTTTCAGTCCAAGAGGAACAACTTATTGAGTTTTGATAATTCCAAGTTTCTCCATCGTCATCACTTTACCCAACATGGACTTCACTTGAATCGTTCTGGCAAGAAACTCCTGGCTCAGAAATTGTTTCAGTTTCTCTCTGAGTTTGAGGGATCGGTTCCTCTGGTTGACTTTGACCAAACTACTCATGAGAGCTCCATTATACATCTGGATAGCTCAGAGTCCCGAGGTTCGAACCCTCCAGGGGACGTTATTTCTTGTGATCCTGGGGTTTCGAACACTCCGGTGGAAAACAATATTCCTGCTGTCTTATCTGTTTCACTCGATTCAACTTTCTCTAGTCAACCTCATAATATTATTGTACCTCAATCTACCATTTCTAGTCATTCTAGTCAATCTGATGATATTTTAACTGATTTAGTAAACATTTCTCAAGTTAATGATGATCTCTTACAGGACCTCACTACACCAAGTTTAAATGTTTCTGCTGTTTTAAACGTAGTACCTACTCAATCGTCAAAGACTGTTAAATCTAAATTTAAAAATGTGCTTCCTAAAGTGTCTTCATTTC
>NW_007394248.1:0-1065 GCF_000475195.1 Diaphorina citri | reverse complement strand
CGCTGTAGTAAGTTCTGTCCAAGATATTTTGTTAATAAATCCACCATTACAGAAACTCCATCACGATAACAGTAGCAGGTATGTAAGCATAAAAATAGTCAACTTGTTCAGCTCTTGTTTACAGATCAAACAAACAATTTAAACACAGGTAAAACCAACAAAATAATACAAATGTAACTTACTTGGAAACAATCAAGTGTGAAGATCCAAACAATCAAATTTATAACCACTTGAAAACAGATAAAATCGCAGAAGAGAACTTTCACATGCACTTTGTAATCTTTATATCATTGTGAACACTGTTTAAACTTTATTAATGTTCCACTGTTAGAACATTGAAATGTTCCAATGTGGTAAAAATGTTATCCAAACAATTGAACAACAAATTGAGAGATGTAGTGCACTTAGAAGACGAAATGAGAATGTTTACGAGCGGGACGATGTTGACGCAAAAGATTAAAAAAACTGGTGGCAGTTCACGTTAAAAACAGAAGCACGATGGTTAGTGGAAGACGAAACACGCGACTCTAACGAAGACGAGAGTGGATTTGAAAAAAAATGGTGGTACTTCGGAGGACGTAATAAATTAGAATTTCATGCATAGTTACCACTACAATATGGGAAATATCTAGCACTTGAGAGCACATCACATTGTTTGCTCCCATTTTCCTTAATGATCTTGTAATGTCTCAAAAACCAAATAGGTACATTCCTTGTTTTATTAACCACCAAGAGATTCTGATGAAATGCACAGTCAAAACATACCTGTTCTCGGTAAGGATTCCGAAAAAGTCTACATGATTAATTAGATCAACTACTCAACTGGCAAAAATCACTCAACGGGAAACAATTTGAGTACACAAGTTCTAAGAAAACCCTATTACGTCTTGTGTTATCCTCCTTGCAATATTCTCAAACTTGGAACTTGGTTGATCCCTGGTCGACTATTACAAGTACACAGGAATTCTAAAATTGAATACCTACATTCCAATAAATTTTATGTTGATTTGTATCTAAGGTGCTCACAAGGAACCTAATTATATTATACTCAACTGCTCTGCTTTT
>NW_007394247.1:0-1065 GCF_000475195.1 Diaphorina citri | reverse complement strand
AAATGGGGTGGCTGAGGGCCGAGAAAATCATTTGACTTGGACAACGGAGTTCTGAAACTTTTATGATTTTTTACACGGGTTTTTCTCGATATATCACCACAACTCCTACGAATTATCAGTTGACGTCTGAGCAATTTTATGTTCCCATTTTAACTTTCTGTATCATGAATCTGCAATGAGCTCAATTGCTACGTAAATTGAATTTTTTAAGTGAGAAGGTGTTGTAACCCTGAGGAGACCTTTCCAAGTTGACATATTTAGCTCCAAAGATGTCCACCACTCTATCTATCTTGATGAATTTTTGACCATTTTTCAAGTGCTATTGATCATCAGTAATTTGCAGTCCATTTTCGCGTTGAGTTTTCCAATTTCCCACACAATATCAAAAGCTTTCGGTACATCCATGTCAACTTAAATTCACCATCCATTTCACCACAGCCACCACAAGGACAACCCTGGTTATCCGTACCTCTCTCTTAGCTTTTGCCACGGCATGTGGTGTAATTCGATTAGACACGAGACAGAATACATTGGAGGGGGGATGAGCTTTATTGGTGGAGGGAGAGAAGTAGGTGGGGGGGGATTGGAGGAGAGAGGGGAAATTTTCAAGGTATTAGATTTAACATTCGGCTGCTCACTAATCACAGAGCCTAATTCAATCAACACACAAACAGAAGGGAGGCTCAATTTGATATGATACTCTCTCCCCTTCTCTCCCCCCCTCTCTCTCTCCCCCTTTCCCTTTTTCCTCCTCCTTTTGCTCCTGTTTTGAAGGAACTGTGGTGAATGAAAATCTAGATGGCTATAACTATAACTGCAATATTTCGATCGAATCTATTCCTACAACAGGTGAGGGAGTGAGAGGGAAAATCAGGAGGAGGGTGATGGAGTGAGAAAGAAATGAAATTATCTCCCATCGTCTGAATAAATGTCTTGTCTTTACATTTGAAGACCAACGGGAAAACACGTAGGTATATCTCATCTACCCTTCTTTTTAGTCCGTCCTTCCTTTATTATTACAATAGTAATAAAAAGGTATAAGGGACGGACTATTGTATTCGCCTC
>NW_007394246.1:0-1065 GCF_000475195.1 Diaphorina citri | reverse complement strand
TCCTTGGAATGTACCTTGTAAGTTTTTTTTTTCTAATAAAAAAAAACCTACATATAATGTAATTAAAAAACATGACAATTAATTTATTATTATTCCTCAATTTATTTTTTAATAGAGATGTACCTAACTCAATTTTTATTAGGAATAATGTTTTTTCCTTATAAGTTTGGTCACCGCTGTCAATAATATTCCATAATTCCAGGCGACTAATAACTGTAATTGACCCCATGACTAAATTGGACCTAGGGGTGGGGTGAGGGTTAATGATAACCCTCATATGAAGTCCATGGTCTCGATGACACGGAATTAACCCAAAGTATCTACTTCTAGCTTTCGTTGTATATTTCAATAAAAAATTGAAATTATTAAATTTAATATTTAAATAATTACATTACTTTTCTTCCTAACATAGGTTAGAGGATATGAAAGTATACAGGGGAAATAAAAAAAAAAAATCCTAGCAGGAGAATTTTTTCAACAATTTTGTTTAGAATTCGAAAACCTTAGAATGACAATAAATAAAAGAATCATTTGACCTATTACGATCTAAATAACACTCAAGTAAAGGAAATGTATATCTAAAAAATATTCTACGTAAATCCAAATAAATAAAATTACCTAAAGAATTAGTATTAACAAGTAACAGCTTTACTACTACATTACTCAGTTTGAAAAAAAAAAGTAATTTTAGCAATTCCACTAACACATTACGCGTTCGTTACTCGATTTGAAAAGCAGTAATTTTGACATCTCCACTAATATAATCCACTACGCGTCGCTCGATTTGAAAATGAGGAATTTTGATATCTCCACTAGATAATCGATTACTGTTTACTCAATTTTAGAAGAAGTAATTTTGACATCTCCACTAATCCATTGCTTGTTACTCGATTTGAAAAGAAGTAAATTTGGCAGCTCCACTAGCACATTGCTTGGTTCGAAAAGAAGTAATTTTGACATCTCCACTAATCCATTGCTTGTTACTAGTGTTTTCTTCTTGATCTATGAACACCTCAATCTCTGCTTCATTTGGTACGTTAGATGTTTTGTTTGATTTGACAAGAT
>NW_007394245.1:0-1065 GCF_000475195.1 Diaphorina citri | reverse complement strand
GGGTAAAAGAACACTCAAATAAGCATCATTCAATAGGATAAGGAAAGTCGTGTGATGTTCACACCAGATTTTTTTTAGATCATTTAAATCTGAAATCTTTAAATATTAGTGTTGCTGAAGATCAAGAACCCTGTTCAATATATCATCATTATCATCAATATGGTCAATGCCCGCAGTCAAAATACATAACACCGTCTCCAATATATCCCGACGGATTAGTAAGAGAAGCATAAAGACATCACGCATTGGCGGATTTCAAATGGTCGAATTAGACCGAGAATATGTCCAGATTTGGGTACGACCGTGTGAGATGGTCGCCATATGAATTTCTTGGTCAGATATTGATAAATTGATGTGTGTTTTTTCTTCTTCTTCTTCTTCTTCCTCCTCTTCTTCTTAATATTGATCGAGGAAAAAGATATCAATATTGTCCATGGAGTCAGTTAGTTAGATAGTGCTTTGGTGCCGTAGACAATATCTGAAAGGGACCCATTCTTGAAACCAATGCCAAAGTCTTTATTCACAGTCAGTGGAAGCTTAATTCCGAATTTTCGCCAAGTAAAGGGACTTTTCAGTCCTATGCAGGCAGAATAAACAAGGTATATTCTATTCTACATATTCTAGACTCTAGAGACTCTAGACTAACCAAGACTTTTTTTCTACGACAGGAAAAAGCCCCTGTTCAAAGCTTTTTTCTCCTCGAAGGGTAAGTCCTTTCAAGAAAGACCCCCTGATTCTGGTCGACATCGACAGTAGCTTATAAATTTTAATAAAGTTCCTAGTTCGAATAAAAATACAACCTGTAAGTCCTAAAATCGTACTCTAAATGCGTTAAGATCACCCTACTGATATTTTCCTCTACGGTTCGGTGCTCAACACCTTGGATCCTTCGGTACCACATCTTCTGGTGTCCATCTATGCCAACTTCCGAAAATTATAAATCATTTTTTACTACTTTGGAGTTCAGATTTTTATGGATCTTGTAGCGTTGTTCTGATTTCTATCTGACATATTGAGCTATAGTTGGAACTAGAAGTGTTTAGACTCGAACTTCGGACTTTAGAT
>NW_007394244.1:0-1065 GCF_000475195.1 Diaphorina citri | reverse complement strand
TGTTTAAACGCTAATGCCTTGGACACGTGTAAAGTGTCCATAGGTGCTACACTGACCATAGGTGCTACACTCACCCTAGATAGATAGCTAGTTAGGTAGACTGGAGCAAATGTGTATTCAAACTAAAACTTACAAATGTAGAAGTTTTCATAAATAACCATCTAATACAGCTAATAAATTGACTAACAGATCTAAATCTAGGACAACTGAAAATAAAAGATCTATTTTTGCCATCAAAACAAAGGTTCGTCAATATTTCTTCAAGGGTAAAGTAATTCACTTTAACTCCTACATTCTTTATTCAATGCAAGAACCAAGTCATTGCAATGAAAGCGCACAGTAATGCATTCTTTATTCGGACGAGA
The DNA here is from genome assembly GCF_000475195.1 of Diaphorina citri. NCBI lineage: Eukaryota > Metazoa > Arthropoda > Insecta > Hemiptera > Psyllidae > Diaphorina > Diaphorina citri. Next base: position 700 of record NW_007394244.1, on the reverse strand, counting down.
AAGCTTTTGGTGTCCCTTCTTTGGAAGAATTTATCTTGCTTCTGCAGAATTTTTCCAGCTTTTCAATAATAGTCATCCTCGTCTTGTTCTTTTTTCTTCTTCTTCGTCTTCTTCTTCTTCTTCTTCTTCTTCTTCTTCTTCTTCTTCTTCTTCTTCTTCTTCTTCTTCTTCTTCTTCTCCTCCTCCTCCTCCTCCTCCTTTAGCTTTTGGTGTCCCTTCTTTGGAAGAATTTATCTTGCTTCTGCAGAATTTTTCCAGCTTTTCAATAATAGTCATCCTCGTCTTATTCCTTTTTCTTCTTCTTCTTCTTCTTCGTCTTCTTCTCCTCCTCCTCCTCCTCCTTCCTTTCTTCTTCCTCATTTTTTTCTAACTTTCTGAGTCTGTTTTACTTCTCGCCATTCTGTTTTTCTCTCAAGCATGTTCCCAATCTGCTCTTCTTTATGGCAAGGAATTTCCTTGACAAGCTGTATCCTTGTTGCACCCACACAGACACCGACTCGAAGAGGATTATCTCTCTCTATTCGTATGTGTTCAATATGAATTCTTCCTTCCTCCCTATATTATCCTGCATTGTTATTTCCTTGTCCCCGTGTTTTCTTTATTACGTACACACATGAATGTACGATATTCGTTATTTGCAATCCAAATGCTTTCTCAGAATCCAGAAACGTGTTGATATTGGGGAGAAATTCCAGAACGT
>NW_007394243.1:7344-10517 GCF_000475195.1 Diaphorina citri | reverse complement strand
TTATTTTTCCAGATGTCTGCAGCCATAGCTCTGCGAGGTAAGAGAGGTACATGGGGTGCAGACAGAGTGTGGAAGGGAGACTACCTCTCTCTACCGGAGGAGAATAGCAGTTACATCATCTACAATGCGGCCATTGAGAATTTGAAATATAGCGACCAGTTCAATGTGGTAAGACTTCCGATCGGAAGGTTGATGGTTCGAATCCAAGTCAAGCCTTTTGAATCAGTGTAGTAATCAGAGAACGGGTTTTAATGCTTTCATGCCTAACACAATTGAGCTCACCACAAAGTTTTGTTCTAATACAGTAGAACCTCAATATTACGGGAAGAAAGTCCGTTTGGCGTAACCTTCTAAATACAATCAACATGACGACCTTCCCTACAACGAAAAGATTTTATAACGAACAATTATTATTAATTAGATTCATATTAGACACCCAAATTAGATAATGGCTTACCTTATTTTATAGATGACTGGTCATCTTGAAAAAGCCTACGAGTGAGGCGAAACTCGAGTCGGTGTAAACAATAATCCCCAACAAAGAACCCTAGTCAACTATAAAATAAGGTAAGCCATTATATAACGAACAAAACAGTCTATCCGTTATATTTGGTTATTATTAGTATTTTTTCTCTGTATTGTATTGTATACTGTTATTGATGTAGATAAATTACAAAGCTATACTGATCCAAATCTCTTTCATTTTCAGGTGATGTTCTCAGCGTTCGTTCACAAGACCAACAAGTTCAACCGGTGTGCCGACCGCGCTCTCCTAGTAACCGACTTCGCCGTGTACAAACTAGACTCCGGCGCCAAATTCAAAGCCATGAAACGCGGCATGTCCCTGCAAGAGATGACCGGACTGAGTGTCAGTCCGGGATCCGACCAGCTGGTGGTCATACATAATAATAAGGGCAATGACCTCGTGTTTACCATTATCAGCTCGGAGGACAGAGTGGGCGAACTCGTAGGAGCCCTGGCTTCCAGATATTACCAGTGAGTTTCCTGGAGAGACTGTTGAAAGTGATTTAAAACTTGATCGCATCATTTTTAAGAATTTTGTTAATGAATGATAAATGGAAGGACATTATAAGTCCAGATTTTTCGCATTAAAGATGGATTTCTATGTGTTTAACTTAATGTTAACTACTTTGCATGTTTTAACGTCGCAGGCCAAATTTTTTGTGCCCTTCAGATGTGCGTTTTCGTCGCTAAAACAGCTTTTTTATGGTTGTCCCGTGTATTATCAAGAGTGTTTTTTATTCTAGTATTGCATTGTAGCAAAGTTTTAACCGTTTAATATAGGATTTGAGACCGAAAACATTTTTTTCCTCTGGTTAATTGGTATAAGTCCGTGTCGAAGGTGTCTAAAGTTGTTATATTTGCATAGGTTTTTTCCATTTTTCTAAATTAAATTTTTTGTTCAAACCAGCGTTAGCCTACAAAAATCCTGGGTTTTACATTACTATTTAAATGAAGCTTTTAGCTTAAGGAACCACCAATCTTTTGTATGTCAACTAAGGAATCGACACCTAAAGCTATGAAATGTTTGACTAACTTTAAAATAAATAATTAGAATGTTGCGATTCGTCGGTCCCGATACAGACACCTTACTTTAAAATTAGTTAACTTTAATGTTAAAAATGAGATAGGCGCGCTCAGTTCTCAAGCTTCGCGGCGGGCCGGATATAGTGTATTGTACGCAATTTTTTCTCTTGTTTGTTTTTTTTTTTGGATGCTAGTATGTTGAAGTCCATAAGACTTAAAATGTATATGTTGGTGCTCGAGTGTGAAATGTGAAGGAATTCGGTTTGTTGTTTTTCATTTAAACGGATTTATACTCTTTTTCGAAGTGGTCACCGGTCGTTTAAAGTCTGTGTCGTAAAGTGTCCAGTCGACGTGAGTACTGCTTGTAATGAGGGTGGAGGTACTGCCAAGACTTTTGGAAGGAGGTAGAGTTCAGTCGTGTAAGGGGACATAAATGACTTCCAGTCGAAGTCAGGGCGAACACTTCCAGTGGGAAGTAAGGGCGAATGAAATCCAGGTCTGAGTAAGGTCGAAAACTTCCAGGTTTGAAGTCATGGCCGATACTTCCAGTCGGAAGTAAGGGCCGAATACTCTAGGCCGTCGGAAAGAGGGCCGAACACTCCGTCAGAAGTAAGGGCCGAATGCTCCAGTCTGGAAGTCAGGGCCGCATACTTCAGGGTAGGCAAGTTAGGGAGATCTGAAATGTGGGTTGCATATGCTGTAGAGTGAAGTAGGGCCGAATACTTTCAGGCGGAAGATGAGTGGCCGATACTTTCAGCAGGAAGTCTAAGGCCGGTTATTTTCAGTACACGAAAGGTCACTCACGGTCTTCACCAAGCCCAGTCTGAAATTAGCGCGACGGGACCCCGCAACGGTCTGGCAAGTGCGACTCTCAACCCAACCCATCTTGCATTCTGTTCGCAAACAAGCACAGAAGCCTTTGATCGCTCTCGCCAAAGCCGCCACAGGTGTAGCTGGGCTTCGCCGCTGAGAACAACGGGTTGTATGTGACCTTAGCCAGCGTCTGCAAACTGCCCCTTCCTAGTCTCGGCGGCCTCAGACCTTATGTTTATCTTGAGTCCTAATCAGTCGGTGATCGGAGCGCCTCTAGACTTGTATGTTTTATCTCTTTCTAATCTAGGTCGGTGGTCGGCGCCTCAGACTTTATGTTTATCTTTTCTAATCTAGTCGGTGGTCGGCGCCTCAGACGTAGGTTCATGTTTATGGCTAATCTATTCGGTTATGGTCGGAGGCAAGCATCTAAGCACCTCCGGAAACCTTGCGATCCAGGAGATCGTGCGGACAGAAACATTTGTGATCCGGCTCCGCTCCCCAAGCTAGGGCGGACCCCGGCCTAAAATAGGACTTGCTTATTACAAGCAAGAACTTTATCGATCGAAGAGAGTAAGCGAAAGGAAGAAAAGAGAAAGTAAAGTCCCGCTATTTAAGGGAAGATAGTTGCTGAGAGTTTTTAGCAGCTTGTAGTATTACAATACCTATACCTATTAAGAGATTATATTAATTGTCTTTGACCATTATGCATGATAATATGACATAAAAAAAAGCGGTTTACATATGCAAATGATAGCAGTTTTATGACATTTTGATAGTGAGTATGGACTACCTTTATTATTAATTATTCTATG
>NW_007394243.1:0-4660 GCF_000475195.1 Diaphorina citri | reverse complement strand
TGGAAGGGACTCAGGATCATGGCAGCTCGCCACCTGTCGAATATTATTATATTTTTGAGGGTACAATGTGTCGGGTGGTAATTCTTGTGTCTCTGGACCACTTGATAGACCTTTGCGTAATCCTACTGGACTTGGCGTGTCTGCAACACAACGCCCGAAAAGATAGTTCAATTCATTTATTACATATTATGGGGAGATATATTTATTTACAATATTATGGAATGTTACATGTAATTTACAAAAATAAAACAAAATTTATAAGAGCACGTCCAGCCAGTGGGTGATAGCATTCGAAGCACTGATTCTCGATGGATCACCTGAAGTTAAGTAGCGTTGCGCCTAGTGGTATCCGAATGGGTGAGCTATCTGGGCAATCGCGCCTCTGTCGGCTGTTTCTGACACATACTTAGGCTGAGTAAGGGTTAATGAGAGGAGACGGATAACTTTCGCCGAATGGAGGGTAAAACCCCTGTCAGTAAAGCAAAGTTACAGTGACATTGAACTTCTATCAAACAGTTCGCGTATTGATTTATGTTGGACATTTTACTTGATTTCTGTAGGTTTCCTGGATTCTTCCCAAGTTTCTTACCTGATTCTGGCTATCTGTCTTGAAATAGCTCTTCAGTTTTGTTATCGCCTGGTAGTATATCATGATGGCGGAGGGCTGCCTTCATCTTCTTACATACCTCTTCTGCACATGGCCCCAGCGCCACGGTGTTTCTGAAGTAAGGTCACTATGCCCGGGATCAGCTCTGCTCGCATCTGAAAACATAAAGATGGGCATGTTACGACACAGACCACCACGAGTCTAAAAATAGCAAGTTGTTTCATTGTACGAAACTAAGAAACGGTGGTGAAACACTTTTGTGGAAGATAGGGAAGACCAGGTCCAAAGGATAGCATTATAGAGAAAATTGCAAATGCTAAAAGAGAAGGGACCAGAGGATCCAGCATGGTAATAGAAGGCTAAAAAACGTATACAGTTTAGCCAGCTAATTAGCTTGGAGGGTAGCGCGTCTCGTCTTGTAACGCTAGGTCGCGGGTTTCCCGATTCCCGCCCGGGGCGAATTTCATTCTCAGGCCAGATAAGTTCGTTCCGGAGACGGTTGACTTTCTCCTGATCCTGTCTATCCTTCCTCTTCTTCGATTTCGGGGATAAGACCCTTAGCGAGTTACCAGTTCGCTCTTGTCAAACCTCTGCTCTTCGATGTGCGTAGGATGAGACCCTCAGATAAGACTTTGAGACCTTCATGTTACAGTTTCCTCTTCAAACTCTAAAAAAAAAAATAGTAGGTCTCAAAGAAAGCACGACTTATGTTTCGAGAGCAAACAGAGTGTTGGGTGAGCCGGATGAAGATTCTTGGTTTTACCATACTTGACGTCATGGGCAAAACCTTTCTCCTCCAATTAGAACTCGGTTCCATCCTTGGGCGTACCTCGGAAATTTCCACGTGAATTCCGATATCCTTTTATAAACTGTAAGCAGTACATCATAATCAATAATGACATTCTTTAATTAATAAAAATTACAGGGTCAGGGCACCTGTTAGCCTTTTAAGCTCTGTCGCGGGTCGATTTAAGCCCGGGACAGAGCTTAAAAGGCTAACCAGGCTGGCTGACCTGTAATTTTATTAATTAAAGAATGTATTATTGATTATAGGTGTACTGCTTTCAGTTATAAAATGATATCGGATTCACGTGGGCCCAAATTTCCGAGGTACGCCCAAGGATGGAACCCGAGGTTCTAATTGAGGAGAAAGGTTGTTGCCCATGAGTCAGTATGGTAAAAACCCAAAATCTTCATCCGGCTGCACCCAAACCTCTGTTTGCTCTCGAGAACGTAAGTCGTGTTTCTTTGAGACCTACTATTTTTTTTTTTAGAAGTTTGGATACGAGGAAACTGTAATTACTGAGGTCTCAAAGGTGTTATCTGAGGTCTCATCCTACCGGCAATCGAGATTTTTAGAGTTTGATAAGAGGAAACTGTAAATCTGAGGTTCTCATCCTACCGCAATCGAAGAAAGATTTGGATAGGAGGAAGCCAGCTGTTCCAAGAGCGAGAACTTATCCTGCTGTGAGATTTTAATGGAAATTCGCCTTGGGCGGGAATCGAACCCGCAACCTAGCGCTTACAAGGCAGACGCAGGACCCTCCAAGCTAATTAGGCTGGCTAACTGTATAGCGTTTTTCAGCCTTCTATTACCATGTGGACCCTGGTCCCTTCTTCCTTTTAGCATTGCAATTTTCTCTATAATGCTATTCCCTTATGGACCCTGGTTTCCTATCTTAAAATAGAAAGTAAAAAAGTGTTTCACCACCGTTTTTATTTCGTATCAATGAAACAACTGCTATTTTAGACTCGTGTCGTCTGTGTCGTAACGTGCCCATCTTTATGTTTTCAGATGCGAGCAGAGCTGATCCCGGGCATAGTGACCTTACTTCAGAAACAGTGGCGTGGGGCTATGTGCAGACAGAGGTATAAGAAGATGAAGGCAGCCCTCGCCATCATGATATACTACAGGCGATACAAAATGAAGAGCTATTTCACACAGATGAGCCAGAAATTCAGGTAAGAAACTTGGGAAGAATCCAGGTAAACCTGCCAGAAATTCAAGTAAAATGTCCAACATAAATCAATACGCGACTGTTTGATAGAAGTTTATTGTCACTGTACTTTGCTTTAATGACAGGGGTTTTACCCTCCATTCGGCGAAAAGTTATCCGTCTCCTCTCATTAACCTTACTCAGCCTAAGTAGGGTCAGAAAAAGCCGACAGAGCGCGATTGCCCAGATAGTCACCCATTCGGATACCAACTATGCGCAACGCTACTTAACTTCAGTGATCCATCGAGAATCAGTGCATTCGAAGTGCTATCACCACTGGCTGGACGTGGCTCTTAATAATTTTGTTTTATTTTTGTAAATTACATGTAACATTCCATAATATTGTAAATAAATAATATTCCATAATATGTAAATAAATTGAATTGAACTATTTTGCGTTGTGTTGCAGACACGCCAAGTCCAGTAGAGATTACGGCAAGTCTATCAAGTGGCCAGAGCCCAGCGTTACCACCCGACACATTGTACCCTCCCTGCGAGTTTTATTCGACAGGTGGCGAGCTGCCATGATCCTGAGTCCCTTCCCTAGGTCCGAGTGGCCCCAACTAAGACTGAAGGTAAGAGTCTGAACTAATATTGATGGTAAGAACCGCAACTAATATATTCAGAGGCCACGACAATGAAAAAGCAAAGCTCCTTTTTGCATTTAAACTAACCCTATAAAAACAATGCTCATTTGTGGCTTGCAAACAGCGTTCGTGTGTGCGCGGAGTTGATCCGGGTGCTGTCGGGTTTTCAGGTAATGTTACACCAAGCGCGCATTGTTTTGCAAACAATGTCTATGTAACATTACCTTTAGTAGTCAAGTACCTTGACATTTGACAACAAGAACATTATTTTTCCAGATGTCTGCAGCCATAGCTCTGCGAGGTAAGAGAGGTACATGGGGTGCAGACAGAGTGTGGAAGGGAGACTACCTCTCTCTACCGGAGGAGAATAGCAGTTACATCATCTACAATGCGGCCATTGAGAATTTGAAATATAGCGACCAGTTCAATGTGGTAAGACTTCCGATCGGAAGGTTGATGGTTCGAATCCAAGTCAAGCCTTTGGAATCAGTGTAGTAATAAGAGAACGGGTTTTAATGCTTTCATGCTTAACACAATTGAGCTCACCACAAAGTTTTATTCTAATACAGTAGAACCGTTTGGCGTAACCTTCTAAATACAATCAACATGATGACAGAGTTGGAAAAATTGTACTTGCAAGTACAAAGTACAAGTACTTTAATTGTACTTGGTATCGCAAGTACAAGTACAATAAATTACTAGTACTTGTACTGACTACAAGTACAAGTACTTTTATTTGTACTTTTACTTGTTTCATCATGATGATGACCTTCCGTACAACGAAAAGATTTTATAACGAACAAAACCGTCTATCCGTTATATTTGGTTATTATTAGTATTTTTTCTATGTATTGTATACTGTTATTGTTGTAGATAAATTACAAAGCTATACTGATCCAAATCTCTTTCATTCTCAGGTGATGTTCTCAGCGTTCGTTCACAAGACCAACAAGTTCAACCGGTGTGCCGACCGCGCTCTCCTAGTAACCGACTTCGCCGTGTACAAACTAGACTCGGGCGCCAAATTCAAAGCCATGAAACGCGGCATGTCCCTGCAAGAGATGACCGGACTGAGTGTCAGTCCGGGATCGGACCAGCTGGTGGTCATACATAATAATAAGGGCAATGACCTCGTGTTTACCATTATCAGCTCGGAGGACAGAGTGGGCGAACTCGTAGGAGCCCTGGCTTCCAGATATTACCAGTGAGTTTTCTTTTACTTTCTATTACTATTTTTGTTTACTCTGCAGTGTTTTATTGAGCAAAATTTACAAATTAACAAAGGTACATATGCACAAAATTAACATAGGTAGGTACATATTTAAAAAAAAGTACATATTAAATGTAGAATACATTTTCCAACCCCTCCCCACAAGGGTGTGCCCATTAATTATTATTTCTAATAGGGATTTAGGGAAGTATAATTTGGGAAAGAAAGTACCAGATATTACCAGTTTCTTTTTAATTGA
>NW_007394242.1:0-1065 GCF_000475195.1 Diaphorina citri | reverse complement strand
TGGTGACAGTTTACAATAGTTTTTAGTATGACCATATCTTTGACATTTGGTACATTGTGGAATGTGATGGCTCTTTTTCTTTGGTTCTACACTGACAACGCAGTTCATGAACCTGGAGAGGTCAAAGATCTCCTTGTTTTTATCGTGTTTCCTGTCAAGATAGACAGATACAACAGGGATAGGTTTCTTTTCCCTATCCCAGACACGCATCAGTTTGAAATCTTTGAACCCGATAATTTGCAATTCATCGGCAATCTCCTGGTCTGTGAAGGCCACTGGCAGGTGTTTGATAACCACATCAATTGTTTTATCCTGAGGAAGGCGATACGAGTGATATTGTAGGTTTTTGCTGTCTAACAAAGAGCATGCACCGCGGTATGTATCTGTTGAGCTGAACTCAACACGCAAGAAATCACGGGAGTCTTTAGCATAGAAATCTGGGTCAATTCTTTTCAGTGCTTGCATTAACTCGTTGATGGCCAAATTATTTTTTGCAATAAAAATGGGAGGGATTTTGATTTTGGGAGGGACTTCCTCACCAATATCATTATCATCATTGTCATCGGCATCCATGTCTCTCAGGGCATCATACCGGTTGGAAACACGGACAGTCTTTTGGGGTAGATTCTGAGACCTCCTCTTCTTACGATTGCTTGTGACTGTGGTGAAACTATCATCGTCACTAGTGGAGATGTTGTGAGTTCTTGAGGTCTTGCGACAGGTCTGGGCAGTTTGGTCATGGCTGGATTGAGGATTGAAAGCTTGAGGAGAGGAAAGGTCAAAGCCATAATGAGAAGAAGGAGTACTTGGCATTTGGGCATGCACTGGACTTTGAAGAGGGCCAAAGGGACTGCCAGGAGTCACAGGATATTGAGGATATTGGGAAAGCAAGGGATCATTTATGCCAGGGCTTAGTAGGAAACCAAAATGTGGGTGATGGTTTTGGAGGTTATCTTGCCCTCCTGGGCTTGAAGGATTGGAGGAAGACATTAGATTTGGGAGCAAAAAGCTCCCAACTCAAGAAAAATCCAATGCAAGGTGCACTACAAGACACTTGGAAAAAAA
>NW_007394241.1:0-1066 GCF_000475195.1 Diaphorina citri | reverse complement strand
CCAACAAATGATTCAACATCTTCAAATGGGATTCAAAGAATTAATAGGGTGTAAGTGGGCTTTATTATTATTATTATTTAGGTAAGTACATACTTACTAGCTAGCAGCTAGTTTTTTTTTTTTAAAAAAGACAGATTTTAACTTCATTGCTCCCCTTCCCCTCCCTCTTCACTTCTTCCTCCAATGAATGTAAACAAAGCCGGCGAATTTCAAGGTTTTTAGGTTCTAGAAATGGTTACTCATGTAAACAGAAACAACAGTAGGTATAGGTATAAGTGTGTTGTTATCGAGTATTTACCTGGCTAATAGGTTCTAGAAATGGTTACTCATGTAAACAGAAACAACAGTAGGTATAGGTATAAGTGTGTTGTTATCGAGTATTTACCTGGCTAATTAGTTAGGTTATTAGCTACAATGTATGCCATCACAACACTAGACCAGTAGGTAGCACAGACAGGATGTAAGCTAAAACCTCAGATTAGTCGGTAGACACACTCAGGACTCGAGTGAAAAGTTTAGCATCTCTACAAGTTTAAGTACATAGTGTATGTATGCCATCACAACACTAGACCAGTAGGTAGCACAGACAGGATGTAAGCTAAAACCTCAGATTAGTCGGTAGACACACTCAGGACACGAGTGAAAAGTTTAGCATCTCTACAAGTTTACATAGTGATTTTATAATTCAAATAGGTTCGCTACGCCAAATAGTGGACCATCTGATACTTCTTCTTCTCCTATAGGTATCTGATATGACTGAGATAACAACATAACTACCTACTAGATAGATAAAGGTACGTATACACAGCACTATGTAGGCAACATAAGACACGTGCTAAAACTACATTGGTGAATCAATTTCCAACACATTCGTATGACTTCGCCTCATCATTTCACCCAGTGACAAACAGAGAGAAAGAGCCTAAGTGATTCCTATCAAATCATTATCAACTAATCACTGATAGGAGGAATTTTACTCACGGCATTCACTACTTAATGATTTCATCGAAGATTTCGCAAATCCGGGATTTCTGTCCAGGAGTCATTGAGAGATAATAAAATTCTA
>NW_007394240.1:0-1066 GCF_000475195.1 Diaphorina citri | reverse complement strand
GAAAATGTCAAGTATTCTCGATCCCCGGTTAATATTGGTTGTAGTAGTTGTCTATTGGGAAGTGCAGAGTTCTGTAAGGACAGCCTTTAATGTAGACTGACATAAGCAATCTGATTGAGTGGTTTGAGCTTCCCAATCTTATTGGATGCTCCAATCAAAATTGAGAATAATGTAAACTGTGTTTACAACGGAGATCATTCCTCTTTTCCTTATGAAATTTTGCGGATCGAAAAAATGTAGTTTTTAATTTTTAAGTTTCATTCATAAATACGGGTGTGCGACTCGATAGAGATATTTTTGTCTTTTGTCTTTATACAATATCTTGTTTTTATAATATAAGATTGCCCGAGGGTAAAAAATTTAGATTTTTGCGTTGGTACTGTTTCTAAAGTTTCTCCACTATTTCTTAGGAGAAGCATTAAGTATTGAAATAGTCCCCTTTTTCGGGTACTTCTTAAGTAGGTACGGGCCAGCCGTATTTTCTTTCATTTTTAGTTTTTTAAATCAGATTTACATGAAGAAATGGAAATTGATGCCAATCCCTGAGCTAAATTGTTTAGATATGTTTTAGGGTCGAATCCTTGGTGATGAAAAACACTGAAGGGGAGTAATGAATCCCCTATTTAAGGGAATTGAGTGAGTTATCATTTCATCACTCAATCACATAATAAAGTGTTTCCTTACCAGTATGAATTTGGCCGCTAGTCTCTGTGTAACTTGATTGTTTAATTTTTAATTCAGTAATAAATTTGATAACATTATTTAATAAAAATTGTGTGTTGTGTTTATTTCATTCTTTATCCATAGTATCCAAAGATTGAAACGCAAGGAGAAAAGTGACATAATAGTCAATCTCAAGCATTAGATAACAACATTGCATTCTTTATTCTACCTTACTACCAGCTTGGAGTGTAGAGCAACATATCAAAAGGGGCCTGTTGTCTCAAGTTGAGTAGCTCAAATTATAGGGCAAAGTTGAGTAGCTAAAATTATGCCTTTATCTGGACAATCCCGTGATGCTGACCCACTCTAGGGTGAAACCACCGTCACTAAAAATAAATAAATA
>NW_007394239.1:0-1066 GCF_000475195.1 Diaphorina citri | reverse complement strand
GTTCGCTCATCATTTAGGTTTCAGCGATAAGTTGGGTTCAGCTAATGATAAATTGGGTCTAGGTCTAGTCTAGGCTGTTTACACTGAGAAAAATAAAATTAACGATAGGGTGCCACAAGTTAGGGTGGAAGAACTCTATTATTTTGCCACTGTATTTGCCACAATTTTAATTTCCAATTTATTTCTTTTTGTTTCAGGTATGTGGTCAAAGTGTGCTAATCTTTCAAGAGGATTGTGAAGAAGGATACCAATATGCGTAAAATGTGCACAGTAGTCTGTATGTTTATTTTACGGTGAGCCCCTTATAAAAGAAAGTAATAATACATCTAAAAAGGATCGCAGTGATAATACTTGTAGGATATTTCTCTTAAGAGAGGGAGTAGCCAGACATCTAATAAAAATACTACACACTCGAGCCGTCAAAGTTAAATACATACAGTTGAAATGCCTGAATAGAATTGGCCATCTAGAATATGTTAATGGCTCCTTGGTCTTTGTTGTTTCTACGCATTGCATCATGGCATTACTAACGAATCGATTAATCATAAAGGCATTCTTCGTCGATAAAAATTAATCATTCTCGGTATGCAAGTGCATTGATCTTCAGCACCGTTTCTCATCATTAGGACTACGAGTTGGTCTATTAATGTATTTTGTAACATCACCAGTAGTTGTTCTACCTGTCATGTATTTCAGTGTGTAGTCCAGTGATCAATGATTGTCCTTCTGGCCTTGCACGTAGGATTGAATCTTTTGACTCCCGAGGGATTGAAAAAAATCCCTAAAGTCAAGGGTTCTAGATTTGAATCGGACTAACATTCATTTAAAATTTGTTTTGGGATCTATGAACCTGGGATAAGTCCAGTGACGTTCCCTTTGGCCTTGTATACAATTGTACATAGGATTCCCGCGTTGAATCTTCTGACTCCTGAGGGATTGAAAAAAATCCCTAGAATCTAGGGTTCTAGATTTGAATCGCATGTATTCAAAACTTGTTTTGAGGTCTATGAACTTGTGACAAATTTATCGAGTTACATAACTGATTTGAGCATATTGAATGACAAAT
>NW_007394238.1:0-1066 GCF_000475195.1 Diaphorina citri | reverse complement strand
AAAAGATCAAAATCCCACTTCTTAACGTTAAGAAAAGATCAAAATCCCACTTCTTAACGTTAAGAAAAGATCAAAATCTCACTTCTTAACGTTAAGAAAAGATCAAAATCTCACTTCTTATTATAACGTTAAGAAAAGAGTTCATTCAAGTAAGAAGAAAAGGAATGACGTCCATCTCAATATTAGACAAGACATCCCATTGGGAAATCATTAAAATGCCTTTTATATTACAAAATCCAAACGCATTTTGAATTTTGAGGGTAGGCGTCCGAAAGAGTGGACGGGGGGAACCTTTGCATTTCGTGCGTGATTATTTCCTTGGCTGACCATGTAATCGAGTATCTAATATATCGAGATAATATAGCCCTATCTAAATACATAAATATGTAAATATCTCATACCTACCTAGATCTAGAATCTAGATATAATAATCGAGGGGAAATTGTCTAAAGCCAATCCTAGGCAGAGGAGGGGAGGGAGGGTCATTTGATATTAGTTTTTGAATATACCTAATATGGTAGGGGAAGAGGGGAAAGAGAGGGGGGGATAATAATAAAATGAAAGATATACGGATATTGAGAGAGATGGGAGAATAAGGGATCCTCCCCCCCCCACCCCCTCGACAAAATCCTGGCTACGGCCTTGGTTGGTGGTGGTAATGTAGTTCTTGGTGGTGGTGGTGTTGTTGTTGTCGTCGTTGCTGTTGTTGTTGGTGGTGTGTTGTTGTTGTTGTTGTTTGTTTTGTTGTTCGTGTTGTTTTTTAAGGGATAGAGAGAGAGAGAGAGAGAGAGAGAGAGAGAGAGAGAGAGAGAGAGAGAGAGAATGACAAAAAGAGGACGAGGGAGAAAAAGAGGAGGTGGAGAGGGAGAGAACGCAATATTTGTCACAATTTGAATATAACAAATGATAGAATTAAGGATGCGAGGGTATTCGAAGGGCCATTCAAATGCTTACCCCCTCTCCTTGATCCTAATCCTCCTCCTCCTAATCCTCCTCCTCTTTCCCCTTCATCTTATCCTTGTTCTCCTCCTCATTTTTCTTGTCCCCCTCCTTCATCTCCCCCCTC
>NW_007394237.1:0-1066 GCF_000475195.1 Diaphorina citri | reverse complement strand
TAAAGTTATTTTCGTTCAAGTTCAAGTTCAAGTTCTTCTTCTTCTTCTTCTTCTTCTTCTTCTTCTTCTTCTTCTCTTTCTATCTTCTGGTCTATTTGTCATCATCAAATGGGACAATGTATTCTTCTGTAAAAAATAATGAAGAGGAGGCGAAGAGAACGTTGTAAAGAAGAAAGATGAGACGAGAAATAGTGAAGCCTAAAAAAAAAAGAGATGGACGACGAAGGAGAAGGAAGGAGAACGAGAATTGAGAAAAAGAGGAAGAAAAGGAAGAAGAAGAGAAGGTAAAATAATTAAGGAAATTTGAAAGAGGACGAGAAGAAAAAGAAAGAAGATGGAGGAGAAGGAGAAGGTAAAGAAGAAGAAGAAGAAGAAAATGATCAGATGACAGAAAGTAATAATGAAGAAGAGGAGGAGGAAGAGGAGGAAAAATAGAAATTGAGACGAAAAGGATGAAAGAGAAGAGGAAGAGGTGGAAGATGAAGAAGAAAAAAGATGACGAAAATAATGAAGACGAGAACAAGATATTTTCCCCATAAAAAAACCCCATTTACAAAAATAAACTAATAAATAAATTACATAACTAAAATAAATAAATTTACATAATAAAAAATATCGAGATTTTTCTTCCGTTTAAAAAGTGTAATAAAAAAAACTAATATAAACAGAAAACTTGACGCTTTTTTCCGCTTATTTAGGTCAGAGGACTGTTGAGTTGAAGCCGGAACTTTTTTCTTTTGTGAATTTAAAAAAAAAATCTTTTTAGGAAGAAAATTGAAATTTTTTATTTTGTAAACTAGTAGTGTTTGTTTTGTTCATACAGCCGGTGTTAAATTTTGTACAATTTTGTTTTGTAAATAAATAGAAAATTAAAAACAATAAAATAAAACTTCAAAAAAGATTTAACAGTTCTTTATTTGAATAAACATCTTTATATTTCTATGTCATAGTTTTTTTTTAATTTAATGTTGTAGTTTGTACAATATTGTTTTGTAAATAAATAGAAAATTAAAAAAAATTATAGACAAAAAGCATTTATTTATTTTTAAATACATATTTTATAATG
>NW_007394236.1:0-1066 GCF_000475195.1 Diaphorina citri | reverse complement strand
TTATTCACTTATGCTATTTGATTGCCATATTGCATAACTATTTGTAATAATAGGCGTTCATAAAATTTCCTTTAATTCGCTCAACATGCAGGTGTACATACCTAATTATTATAGTGTTTGAAAAGTCCGGAACCAATGAATATTTTGGAACAGTTAAGATTAAGATCTGAATCGGACTTTTAAAATACCATTTTGTAAACTATTCGCCAACTTTCGACCGGAGCCAGTGCCAGGATCGGCCTAAGGGAACCAACTTTCAAGTCTTAAATGGAAAGTGGAAACCCCCTAATAGAACATTTACTTGGGTGAGGTTTCAAAGGCAAAGAACAGGAAAAATGAAGACCGACGGAATTTTTCTTTTTCTTCTACGACATCTAGATCCCGAAATAAATCGATTTAAAATATACCGGCAAATCTTGAACTCTGACGTCACGGCATACGCTCCCGTACACGATGATGTCACATCAAATGTCCCGAGTAATGCTCCCTCGCAAGCAACACATTAATGTGTTTGTGCGCATACGTTTCTGCGCATTTCTTTCTGCTCCTCCGCCAGCGTGCTTGCATAATGGCGCTACCTAGCAGAATTTTGAGGCGACATGCTGAACTCTGACGTCACATGTTTGAACTCTATCATCAGAACGGAAAATAAAAATCGAATTTTCAACCTTTTACAGTTATTCTTTCGGAGTTCTGACCTCAGATGACCTTTGGATTTTTCACAACCTTTTTCATAGAAATTGACCTTTCATTCATAAATTTTACCCAAATGCAACTGCTCCATTGTAACAAACCATATTGTACGTGTTTGAGCTTGATCCGACAACCAGGGCCAGAGTTATGGCCTATTCAATTTATCACTTTCGATGTTCTTCTGCCTTCCGCCAATGGAGGAGTACCAAAAATGGGAAATTCATTGTGATCGGTAATTTGTGATTCAAATAGGTCCCACTCATATTGAAATTCAGACCTAAAAATTAAATTGGATTTTCAATTCTTATGGCCTTAGGGGGTAACAATGGATTGTTTCTGAATTTCGTTTTAATGTCAAACCTCTTTTTCTTTA
>NW_007394235.1:0-1066 GCF_000475195.1 Diaphorina citri | reverse complement strand
CTTGCTTGCACTGGACATGAAATCTCCAAACAGAAGTACAGGGGGATTCTGAACTACTGTCACATCGTCAAACTCCAGAACAGGAGTGCCGAAGTGCTTTTGACACACCTGGTGAAAGAAATAGAAGTTTTACTTAACTCTGATTGGTTGATTGCAAATTGCAAGATTTTCAGCCAATCACATTGCTTGATTCAAGAGTTAAACGTAAACCGAGTTCTGAACTACCGTCACATCGTCAAACTCCAGGACAGGAGTGCCGAAGTGCTTTTGACACACCTGGTGAATGAAATGGAAGTTTTACTTAACTCAGCGGCCACAATCAGTTTCTTTTGAATCTAGCAATCTGATTGGTTGAATGCAAGATTTTCAGCCAATCACATTGCTTGATTCAAGAGTTAAACGTAAACCGAAGTAAAACTCTGATTATGGCCTCGGAGTTTCATGTAAGAATTTAGAGGGTTTAATTTTATTAGAGAGAACAGAACTGTAACTGCTAAGGTCTTATCGTTCCGAAATCGAGAGAGAAGGAAGACGGATAGGAGAAAGCCAGCCGTTCCAAGAACGAACCTTATCCGTTCAGGATAAAATCCGACCCGGGCGGGAATGAGGTTAATTAATTTATTTTCTAATCATGCAATATCTCTGTCCAACCAGCCAGCCATGAATCATCGAGAAATAATTTGAAAATTAATGATCAGTTACTTTTATGGGTATTTTATTTTTCCTAGGTGGTATTGTACCACCATCTTTTATTTTTTTAATCAAATTAACTAGATTTCTTTGATGGTGTGTCCATTGTACTGTGTTTTAAAGTTTTAAGCGAAAAAGTGAAATAAATTCAAGAATATCAAGATGAATGGGTGCCGAATGATGATCCCAAGATTACTAAACACATTGGAAAACGTTTCAAGATCAAAGAAATCAATTGAATATGTAAGAAGAGTTCATGGGGTGTCAAATAAAACCAACATGTTGTGCCAACCAACCCTAGTGAAGTACCACTCAGTGTTAGCACCACAAACAAGACTTGAGATTAGAAATTCTTGGAGTGGCCCGGGTTTCCCTT
>NW_007394234.1:0-1066 GCF_000475195.1 Diaphorina citri | reverse complement strand
ATTTTTGTTAAAAATGGAAAATCAAAAGCGAAAGAGCTTAGAGCCGAACGAAAAAGGAAAAGGCCGAAAATTTCCTGTTCCTGAAGTGAGAAGTGAAGTGTATTCTCAACTCAACTGAAGTGATCGTTTCAGTTCCCATCTTCTCTCGATATAGGTACCCATACTTGCCTGCTCATTATTACTACTACCACTTTCCAGGTAAGACTTTTCAAATCAGTCTTGACATTTAAATGCTTCCATATCCATGACCTGTGGATGTGTGGATGTCTTCTGAACTGGACGCTTGACGGCTTGAAGAACAGGGGCTATCATATTGAACATTTTGGCAAAAATCAAGAAGCCTGGTGGTTTCGTTAGAAGTCTCGTTTATTGAGCATTGATTGAATATTACCCATTCCATGAAGCAATTTGCACTCCATGTGTGGGATAACAAGGGAACCATCTGTCCTTCATTTGGCTATGTGTGGACCTTTGCAGTACATTACTGACGGATAATACATTTTCTTAATTTCAGATACCAAGTTACCAAAATGTTTGAACAGGAGATTCAAAGATTGAATGCATATTCCTTCCGATTGAACCAGTTGTTCTATGCTCCATCCAAAGCAGACAAAATGGTCCTCAATGCTCTTCTCGATGATTTCAACTCTCTTCAATACAAATTCTATTTCCTGCAAAACCAAAAGCCTGATAAGGTTATTCTGATTATTAATCAGCTGTGTACATTGATCTCCACTCAGGACCATTTCCTTGTAGCTAAACATTGTCAGCTTATACACCAAATTATATCAACACAGCACATAGCCCTCACAGATGCTACATTGAAGTTAACACTGCAGTGGTGTATCCAAGCTCTCTCTGATTGCCCTAGCATTAGCACAGTTGATATTCTGCTTGCATTGAACACTCTCATAACATGTCATGTCACATCTCAAGTTGTAAACAGTGTGTCTAGTGTTCTATTTGACACACTCATTGATCCCACTGAAGACAACATTAGTGTGAACACAAATGATGTGTTCCTCTTCCGTATGAAATGTCTGAACAGTCTTATTCCTCACCTGTC
>NW_007394233.1:0-1066 GCF_000475195.1 Diaphorina citri | reverse complement strand
TCATTACCCTCTCCTCTTTCCTGGCCCATCATTACCCTCTCCTCTTTCCTGGCCCATCATTACCCTCTCCTCTTTCCTAGCCCATCATTACCCTCTCCTCTTTCCTGGCCCATCATTACCCTCTCCTCTTTCCTGGCCCATCATTACCCTCTCCTTTTTCCTAGCCCATCATTACCCTCTTCTCTTTCCTGGCCCATCATTACACTCTCCTTTTTCCTAGCCCATCATTACCCTCTCCTTTTTCCTGGCCCATCATTACCCTCTCCTTTTTCCTAGCCCATCATTACACTCTCCTTTTTCCTAGCCCATCATTACCCTCTCCTTTTTCCTAGCCCATCATTACCCTCTCCTTTTTCCTGGCCCATCATTACCCTCTCCTTTTTCCTAGCCCATCATTACCCTCTCCTTTTTCCTGGCCCATCATTACCCTCTCCTTTTTCCTAGCCCATCATTACCCTCTCCTTTTTCCTAGCCCATCATTACCCTCTCCTTATTCCTGGCCCATCATTACCCTCTCCTTTTTCCTGGCCCATCATTACCCTCTCCTTTCCTTTCCTAGCCCATCATTACCCTCTCCTCTTTCCTGGCCCATCATTACCCTCTCCTTTTTCCTAGCCCATCATTACCCTCTCCTTTTTCCTGGCCCATCATTACCCTCTCCTTTTTCCTAGCCCATCATTAGCCTCTCCTTTTTCCTAGCCTATCATTACCCTCTCCTTTTTCCTAGCCCATCATTACCCTCTCCTTTTTCCTGGCCCATCATTACCCTCTCCTTTTTCCTAGCCCATCATTACCCTCTCCTTTTTCCTAGCCCATCATTACCCTCTCCTTATTCCTAGCCCATCATTACCCTCTCCTTTTTCCTAGCCCATCATTACCTTCTCCTTTTTCCTAGCCCATCATTACCCTCTCCTTATTCCTGGCCCATCATTACCCTCTCCTTTCCTTTCCTAATTGAGTCCTTTGCCTCTTCCCCTATTCATCCCTCCTTGGTCCCCTATAATTCTTTTACCCGTTATACATCGCATTACATCGTCCTTTATCCCTTTTCCTTCTTCGTTCATGA
>NW_007394232.1:0-1066 GCF_000475195.1 Diaphorina citri | reverse complement strand
GAATTTTAATTCCAAACATTAATCTTATTTGCATAATAATATTGTACTTAACTCGGAGCTAACCTCATATAGGTTAAACATCTAAATAATAAAGTTAAAATTCAGATGGAACATTGTCATGGTAGATTTCACCAATGACTTAACGAGAGATTTCACTAATTGGAGAAACTTAACGAGAGATTTCACTAATGGGAGAACTTAACGAGAGATTTCACCAATGGGAGATTTTTAATCGTCCAAAAATGGAGTTTTTAATGAACCAAAAGGGAGTTTTTAATGATCCAAAAAGGACGAGTTTTAAAAAACTCCTGTTTGGATTATTAAAAGCTCCTTTTTGGATCATTAAAAATTCTCCCATTAGTAAAATCTCTCATTGAGACATTGGTGAAATCCACCATTAGACTAATTGTCAGACAAAATCAGAAAAATCACTTTTAGCCAGGACCTCAGTCAGGAAAAATCACTTTTAGCCAGGAGTGATTTTAAACTCGGTTTAAGTTTAACTCTCGGATTAAGCATTTTTATTTGATTTTTTTTTCCCCTTCTCTCTTCGATTTCGGAACAATAAGTCTACAGCAGTTACAGTTCCCTCTATCAAACCCCTTGAAAAAAAAGCCAATGAGATTAAAACTTAAACGTATTTTATTTAAACTCACTTTATGGGCCGGCCATAAGGAATTTCCAATGTGAGAAAATGTTCGCCTATTTTATCTTCGATTTCGGAACAATAAGTCTACAGCAGTTACAGTTCCCTCTATCAAACCCCTTGAAAAAAAAGCCAATGAGATTAAAACTTAATCTGAGATTAAAACTTAAGCGTAGTTTATTTACACTCATTTTATGGCCCTGGCCATAAGGAATTTCCGATGTGAGAAAATGTTCGCCCATTTTGATTATTTGTATGTTTTTTTAATCCTGAATTGTTAAGGGTCGTTCTCGGAACGGCTGCCTTTCTCCTATCCTGTGTCCGTTCTCTCTTCGTTTTCAAGATTATTAGACCCAAGCAGTTACAGCCCCTCTATTAAACATTGAAAAAATAAAATGAAATCACGAAAGAAAATGTTCT
>NW_007394231.1:0-1067 GCF_000475195.1 Diaphorina citri | reverse complement strand
CCAATCACTATCAGGTATACCTGACAGGTGGACCTGATCAGGTGTACATGTCAGGTCTACCTGATAGTGAGTGGCTTGTTTTGCACTAGGAGAGCTTCCCTGGTTACCACGCCACTGCATTCAATTCAATTCAATTGTGCACCACATTTAATATTGGCCTGGGCTCTGGGTTCTTTGTGCATAAATCACTCGGGTGTTGTTGTGCAGTATAATGGTATCTCTTGTTATTGAATAGGACTGACAGAATGCTGCGGTCCAGGCAATGGTCTATGGTCTTGTTGATTATGAATAGAGCTGGAGTTTCTATAGTGGGCTCAGTTTGGCAGGAGTGGATTCAGAGCCCTGGATTCAATGGAGAGCCCTGGAATGGTATCTCTTGTTATTGAATAGGACTGACAGAATGCTGCGGTCCAGGCAATGGTCTATGGTCTTGTTGATTATGAATAGAGCTGGAGTTTCTATAGTGGGCTCAGTTTGGCAGGAGTGGATTCAGAGCCCTGGATTCAACGAGAGTCCTGGATTTAATAGAGAGCCCTGTATTCAATGTTGGACGGAGAAGTTCTGCTATGACCAGTTGTACACCGATCACGAGATTTGGGATCTAAATAAGATGGTGGAAAATGCCATAAAAGTTGTCAATCTCAAGAATATCTTGCAGTTGTCTGATCATGATCACTGATCAAATATCAACAACTTCTCATGTTAGAACTACATATAAGGTAGCAGGGAGGACAAAATACAATAACGGGAACTAAAGTTTGTATTGTAACTAGTTGCACACCGATCACGAGATTTGGGATCTAAATAAGATGGTGGAAAATGCCATAAAAGTTGTCAATGTCAAGAATATCTTACAGTTGTCTGATCAATCTGATCAATCTGATCACTGATCATATATCAACAACTTCCCATGTTAGAACTACATATAAGGTAGCAGGGAGGACAAAATACTTAATAACGGGAACTAAAGTTTGTATTGTAACCCTTATTAATATCTTTCTTTTGAATATTCCTCTTGGAGGTCAGAAGGCCACTTTTTGTGCTATCACTGGATTTTGAATGAGATC
>NW_007394230.1:0-1067 GCF_000475195.1 Diaphorina citri | reverse complement strand
AAACTCAGACCCTTAGCCGTTTAGGATAAAATTCGCCCCGGGCGGGAATCGAACCCGCGACCTAGCGCTTACAAGGCAGACGCGCTACCCTCCAAGCTTACTGGGCTGGCAAGAAAAACTTCAATTTTGCATAGGTACTTTACCACAGTAAAAACTTTAATTTTGTTTATTTTACCACAGTAAAAACTTTAATTTTGCTTATTTTACCACAGTAAAAACTTCAATTTTGGATACTTTACCACAGTAAAAACTTTAAGTTTGCTTATTTTACCACAGTAAAAACTTTAATTTTGCTTATTTTACCACAGTAAAAAAATGTTTAAGTCACCCATTTACCACAGTAAAACTTTAATTTTGCATACTTTACCACAGTAAAAACTTCAATTTTGCATAGGTATTTTACCACAGAAAAAACTTTAATTTTGCTTATTTTACCACAGAAAAACTTTAATTTTGCTTATTTTACCACAGTAAAAACTTTAATTTTGCTTATTTTACCACAGTAAAAACTTTAATTTTGTATACTTTACCACAGTAAAAACTTTAATTTTGCATACTTTACCACAGTAAAAACTTCAATTTTGCATACGTACTTTACCACAGTAAAAACTTTAATTTTGCTTATTTCACCACAGTAAAAACTTCAATTTTGCATAGGCATTTTACCACAGTAAAAACTTTAACTTTGCTTATTTTACCACAGTAAAACCTTTGATTTGATGACTCTGATATTAATTCTGACTTTTGTTTTGGTAAACTGAGTTTTTCGTTGTTCATCACTTGGCAAGTTTTTCGCGTGCAGAAAAAACGTCTTATGTCAGCCTCTCACCCTCAGATCATCTATCAGACCAGGTGTGGTGTGATAGGCCAAGGCACTCAGACAGTTGGAACGTGTGTGATGTGATAGGCCAAGGCACTCAGACATTTGGAACGTGTGTGGTGGGAAAAGCTTCAGATCTAGGTCTCGAGCTTCTTCCTCCACTCATGCTCAGACTGTCTGACTGATTTGGTTTATCAGACTGTCTGACTGATTTGGTTTATCAGACTGTCTGACTGATTTGGTTTAT
>NW_007394229.1:0-1067 GCF_000475195.1 Diaphorina citri | reverse complement strand
TACCAAATCCACAATCTTGGTGTACTGACGGAGGCAGAATCGGCTAGTTTTCATGGATCCACAAGTCAAAAGAGTGCTTTTATATGGAAAACCATTTTGACTACGATGTATGATTATCTGAACCTCGGAAGTACGTACAATTTATCATGTACATTCTATTCCTAGAATGTGGAGGGTTTCAGCAGTCATTATATATAAGTTCTGTGGGTCAACTTGATAAGGAGAACCAAAAAGGCATGTATATTTTGCAGAACTTAAGTTCTGCAAAATATACATGCCTTTTTGGTTCTCCTTACCTATATCCAACCTTTTTGACTTATGACAGCAGTAAATCACAGCATATGCCTGGCATACAATATAAACTGGTGAAGGAAGCCAACACATCACGTCACCTCACGCACATTATAGACTCAAAGGGAGATACGAGGAGCAGTTAAATTTGTCAAATCAAAACCTAACAAAGGAGCAATTAAATGAAAATGAGGGACAATGAATGGGGATAGGTTAGACCAGGATGTATAATAGAAACAGTGGAGGACAGTGCAAAGGGGTGAGGGGGAGATTCTAAAAATTACCATAGGGGGGCAACGCAGATTCTTCCACCATCAGGGTATCCATAGTATCCAACAATTCTTCATCTAGAATTTCATAGGTCGAACGTTTCTCAGGGTTAGACCAGGATGTATAATAGAAACAGTGGAGGACAGTGCAAAGGGGTGAGGGGGAGATTCTAAAAATTACCATAGGGGGGCAACGTAGATTCTTTCACCATCAGGGTATCCAACAATTCTTCATCTAGAATTTCATAGGTCGAACGTTTCCCAGATTGTTGTTCAACTAGGTAGGGTCGACAACCTTACTACTTTTACTTACTTACCTATCTCAAGGTGTTAGACGGATTGGGGTTTAAACCCTTTGGACGTCCAGAAACATCTGTGGGCTCCTTCCATGTCCTAGCCTTTACTGGAGAAGAGAGACATATTTGATATGATAGTCATCAACTGATCACACACTGTGAGGATATTTTATAGCTATTATTACCATCGAAGAGGTTCAAACCTAGAGCC
>NW_007394228.1:0-1067 GCF_000475195.1 Diaphorina citri | reverse complement strand
TGACATCCATTCATCCACCCTTCTGATGAGTGTTTTCACTCCGGATTTCTATCGATTGGCCTTTTGTTTGTTTCAAATAAGTGTGTTTTTCCCTCTTATTCTAAAGAATCTAGGTACTATCACTGTCTTGATTAGAGCGATAATTGAGATTATGAATTTGTAAATTATAATGGGTGCCACCAAGAGGATGTAGTTTTTCAAGCGTGCTTAAGTATTATTTGTGTTATTGCTAAGGAGTACTAAGTAGGTAGTAGGTAATTAAGAACCAAGTGTCAGCCAGTCAGGCTTGCATCACACATGCCATTACGCGCGACTTTTAGTAGCGCGTAATGGCATGAAAAACCACACCTATGAAAAATGATAGACTCTCTGTGAACTTCATAGGTTTGGTTTTTGAGCCGACTAACCGACTACGCCCTAAGAAGTAGTTGGTTTGTTATAAACTGCTACAGAGGGACTACTCAGGCCGGCAATTCACTTGCAGGTAGACCTGACAGGTAGGTACGCCCGTCAGGTCTGGTCTACCTGCTAGTGCATGCCAGCAATATTGAGTCTCTCAGGCGACCTGTTAGGTCTACCTAGTGGCTGCCCTTAGCAAAGTCCATCCTAAAGGTGTGTCCACAGTTTTGACATCACATTACGTCGATATCAGAACCTTTCTAGCGGAACCACGTTCATATACGTACCCCACCCTGAATTCCTTCAACGGTCAGTAGACAAGTGTTTATTTACCAGTAGTTTCCTTGTAGTATGTAAATACAAGTAGGTACTTATCGCACAACCTTACAAGTATGTTACTAGATAACTGCTTGCCCTAATTGACGATCTTGGGCATTTTTAGTCGAGTTTGTCGTATATCGAGTGTTAGACGATTTAATCCCAGTTCATCGAAGTATATTTAATCCCAATAAGGAAATACTTAACCCAAATACTTATCTCGTAACCTAAACGTGAGATTTAGCTTAGGATTATTAAAACCGACCTTAGTACACGAGGCTGGTTATCTTCGCTTTAGTTCTATTCAATGGAAAACGGAAAACTAGAGGAAATAAAAGTAGCTGAGTTGT
>NW_007394227.1:0-1067 GCF_000475195.1 Diaphorina citri | reverse complement strand
TGACCTTTTCCGAAAAAAAGCTAAAATATGACTAAATAGCATGATGTCATGACAATATGACATTTGGTTGTCTCTGGTGATAAAAGAAAATGGATCCCTTGAATCTTCAGCATTAATTTTCCTGTTTCGAGTGTTAGCAAGATACCGAATGTGCTAGAACCGACGCAAGGTAGAATTTTTGATATAATTGAGAAATCAGAAGTTACCTAATGTATGTGCAAGCAACTAAAGAATGTGCATTCCTTCATGTAGTAAATTCTGATGTTTATGAAAATTCACATCCAAACAAGACAGATAGGAAATTTTTGGTCGAAAATTGGCCGCCGTAGGCGGCTCATGCTCGGGACTTAGAAAAATTTTCATTTTTTTTATATTTTTTTTTTCAAATACGTATTCCGCAAATGTAATAGAAAGTCGTGTGATGTTCACACCAGATTTTTTTTTTCTGCTTTTTTTCATTTTTTTTATATTTTTTTTTTCAAATACGTATTCCGCAAATGTAATAGAAAGTCGTGTGATGTTCACACCAGATTTTTTTTTATCTTTTCCATTATCCCGTCACGCTTTCTATTTTCTTACTGTTTCGTGTTTGTGAGTGAAAAGTAGTGGACTCCGTTTGAGGTGGAATAATTAATATTTTCGCCTGAACTTTAGTCAGGATTGGTTTGAGGATGAATTGGCCTTTTTCCCTCCAGGATTTTCTGGCTTTTCTAAGTACTGAAATCGAGCGAAACTTCCATACTTCTACGAAATACTTTTGTTTGCTCAAACTTTCATTTTCAACGAAAATAATTTCGGGGGAATTTTCAAGACGAACGGTTTGAAAATATTCGTAAGTATGACAGCATTCTCTCGTAGGAAATATTTTCGAGAAAAATACCTACATTACCTGCATAAATTTAAGTACATAGCTAACTTATAGAGGTGGATATTGTTATGTAGTGGAGTGATAGGTATTAGGTACTTTTGTATATCATGTAGGTACTTTACTCTTGCTTTGGTGTTTGCTGAATTGAGTGATACAAAATGGTTTTTTGTTTGAATAATCTCAACACTCGGTTAAAAAA
>NW_007394226.1:0-1067 GCF_000475195.1 Diaphorina citri | reverse complement strand
TGTACACAATACCACATCTAATCGCATATCCAACGTAATGTTCATTGATGAGCTTGTTACTCTGCTCAGAGCCACAATATTTGTTTTGTTCTGCAGGGAGAGCAATTTGATTTATGTCTTCAATAAATTGGACTATGGGTCTGACAATTCACTTGTCGTGAGTTCGGATGACGATTATCCACGTTATTTCGGTTTATTTGGACAACTCAAGGTTGTATCGAGTAGTTTGTAAGCTCTTTGTATAGGTCCAGTGTAATAGCTATTGTAAGCTCTCTTTGTCGAGACGTCCATGGAGTGTTACTTCATCGCGCTTTAACAAGCGGGTATACTTGCCTCTCGTTTTGTCTGCTTCTTTCACAAAGAAAGTCAATTACAGTGGTGTGGGTTTTGATAAAAATAATTGAAATTACGTAACAGAGTACTTGATGCCTGTAGGCTGTTATACGTGATGATTATTGTGTCTAGGTTTTAGGATCCAGGCTGAGGTGGCCTAAGATGAAACTTCAAGTCTTCTTTTGGGCTTTATGGTATTGTTGTATCTTGTTGCTGTATCCTGAGGTAGTATAGGACGTATAGGTGCCAGTTTCATCCTGTTAGCATTTAAACAGATTTTCTGTGCATATTTTGTTCTATTCAGTATTCTATCCTCCATAGATATATCTGCTATAGCTATACCTAACTACCAACCTATAATGGGTTGATTTGTCTCAACACCTAGTAGGACTATTCGAGTTGAATTTATGATGAACCCATTTATTTCCTTATTTCAGGCTGGGAATTGCGCGGACTTCATTGTTACAAGTTCTTCAGTATACGACACTCATGGGACAGTGCAGCTCAACTTTGTAATCGGTAAGTCATTATTTTGTGCAAGTGGCTGAAGGACAAGCTTGAAGAAGGAAGCTCTTGCAAATTGGTTGACGGATTTCATTTTGAGTGGAAGAATGCTGTCCTTCCAAAAGTTGTAACTACATGATGTGACATTTTTCACTGAGGCGTACTAATGACACTAGCTCTCTCAAAAGCAACTTCACTAACGCAGCAAATGTCACTATTTTATCAAGTAT
>NW_007394225.1:0-1067 GCF_000475195.1 Diaphorina citri | reverse complement strand
GGTACCTACTAAAAAAAAAAAAAACTTGCTAGGTATTTTTATTATCTACCTAATAGTAATTATTTATATATATTTTTTTTTTATTAATCTCTTCCTCTTGTGTTTCAGGAACGTTATGTCCAAGCTGTGAGTCCTCCAACCTCTCTCTTGATCCAACCTTGAACAAATTCACCACCCTAGTAAAAAATATTCAATTTGATATAGAAAACAAACCAACTGACAGAGATGTGTTCTTGAGGCCATCTCTCAATACAAATGGACTGAACTCAAAAGAAAACCCAACACCTGATTCACCAGGCAAGATAAGCGGGAACAGACTGATCAATATTTGTAATAAAAGCAATCAGAGTACTCAGACAGATGTTAGTTTCAGGCCATTTGATAATGTTTCGTTTGTAGTCAACAAAGATCTGAATGATTCTAATGGCAGAATGGGGCATTTAGAACCAATAGAAACTGGAGAAGAAATAATAAAAGCAGATGAAAGTTGTTCTCTTAGTATTCAAATGAAATCTCAAAAACCAAAAGAAATTGAAGAAATAATCAAAGAAGATAAAAGATGTCTTCCAAGTATTCAAATGGAATCTCAAAACGATCTTGACAAATGTGAAGGTGGTCAACAAAACCCAACCCATAATCACCAACAAGAAGCAGATTTTGCTGACTCCCATGAAACCAACTTCTCACTCAATGAAGACAATACTACAGCCAACGTTGATAAAATCCTAACCAAAAGCCAAGAACAATTCATTGAGACTGAAACTGAAGTGATAGAATCTTCAGTGAATGATTTACTCCTACCTAAGAGGAATAGCTCCTCACCCCTTCTGTTCTCTCAAGAAACCAAAGATGTTGAAATGGGTGAGCCAAGTGATGATGAATGTGTCAATGCAACACCACCCAGAGAATTCGAAAGCACTTGCACCTGGCGAAAAGAAAAGGAAGTGTCGAAAAGTGTAGCTGTGATCAGCTCAGATGAAGAAATGACAATTGATAGAGAGAGCACGAAATGGAATGATGAGAAGGAAATTAATAAAACAGACAAGGATCCAAAAGACACAAATATT
>NW_007394224.1:0-1067 GCF_000475195.1 Diaphorina citri | reverse complement strand
AAAAAAAAAAAAAAACATGTTCAAGACTTCAAGTTCCCTGAATTGAATTACTAGTAGGTCTGTAGGTACGGTGGTAAGGTATACTTCATAAGTCATAATCATAAAAATATTTGATTGTTTGAAAGTAGCAATAGAGTGATTGCCATTTTGCCGTGGCAAACATTTCCATCACAGGAAGTTGTTTTGCGGTCAATCTTGTGACTTGTGAGGTCTATCAAGAGTTTCAACATGGATTTCGTTATCACACAATAACACAAAGCACACTATACCTAATGTACGTAAAATAGGTACCTGCTAAACAATATTAGTAAATTAATGGGTATAGTTATACATGCAGATGCAGATAAAACTTTAGGTATACGAATAGATACCTACCCAAGGTACCTAGTAGACCACATTCTAGGTACAATGGCAAAAAGTGCCCATACCGGCTATACCAAAAACCGATACCCAAACTTTATAGGTACAAAAAAGTTGTTTACGTACCTATATAGCACAATTAATAATTTCCATACTACATATTTATTTCATAATGTAGGTACGTAGGTAGGTATTAGGTAATTGAATTGGTCATATTACTCATGCCCATTGATAAAATTGATAAATGCAAAACTGATTAATGCAGCACTTTGGAACCCAACACAAACACTCCCCTTATCGAAGACACGCGCAAAAAGGACAAACACACATTGATAGCTAACAACAAACCTCAAAATATATTCTGCACCTAATCAAATACTGTATACAATTCTCGGTACATAACGTACATACACAACTTCAACAAAATAATATTGTGCACTTCCCAAAACAAAGGACAATATGAACATATTTAAACGTAAAACAACAAACAGGACATACCCACAGAAATTCAAATAAGTAGTTAGTTGGTAATTTAGACATACAAAAAAAGTTATTTACAAAGTTAGGTAACTGTACAAGTCTATGTATTACTTATTAGTGAATGGTAAATAATTAAATATTGATGATAAATCTCACTATACCTATTCCTACCTACATGGATATCTCACTATAGGTACCTATTCCTACGTAGGTATCTCTTTTTATTA
>NW_007394223.1:0-1067 GCF_000475195.1 Diaphorina citri | reverse complement strand
AGCACTATGCATTATGTAACACCCTATAGTTCTACCCTATCACATAGCCCTTAGTACAGCACTATGCATTATGTAACATCCTATAGTTCTACCCTATCATATAGCCCTCAGTACAGCACTATGCATTATGTAACATCCTATAGTTCTACCCTATCATATAGCCCTTGGTACAGCACTATTCATTATGTGATAATATTACCTCACTCTATGTATTGACCAACTGACCTATACCTACATACGTGGTAATAACACCAGAGAGAGAGAGAGAGAGAGAGAGAGAGAGAGAGAGAGAGAGAGAGAGAGAGAGAGAGAGAGAGGCGGGGGTTTAATGGGGAAATAAAAATAATGAACCGTTTTAAATTTACAACGAGGTAATTATTGAGTGTGGTTCAGAATAATATAGGTAGTTTTATCTACCTATTTCCCTATACATTATATACAAATAATACCTAGGTACAAAATAATGGGTGTTATTTACGAGTGTTACCTTCAGTAAAACTGTTGGACCAAACACTATTTATTTATTATTTAAAAAAAAACTACCAGAGAGCTGAGAGTTCTTGTTAGAAATTAAAAACCTATATTGTTAAATTTACAGCCTATGAGTAGGTAATTAATATAGAAAGAAAACTCTACTGGGGAATCAGATTTTCAATTTTTACATGGGATTGGTTGATTGGTACATTTTTTCCCCGGTATGTGAGTGGTAACCCTTTCAACTGTCGAGGACACACAGGCGCTTTTAAAAAAGGCTTTCAAGTTGGTAAATTAATAATAATAAATAAACCCCAATTCTTCCAAAACCGTGAGATAGGTGCCTTTCCTATCTGACGGGCACGGAAGTAAGTAGTAAGTACCTATTATAAAATTCACACAAATATAAATCACAAACACGCACGGAACTGAAATCATGCGAAGGCGAAGTGGCAAAGTAGAGATGACAAAGTATAGCCATCATAGCCGTATTTAATTATTCCTATTTGTGGCACTTTCGCCATTTTTCAACTTCAACACCCTGGTTGCCAAAGCATAATATTCCATGGTGTTTAACCACAGAAATCCTGTGG
>NW_007394222.1:0-1067 GCF_000475195.1 Diaphorina citri | reverse complement strand
TGTCTTCCTTCTCTCTTCGATTTCGGGACGATAAGACCATAGCAGTTACAGTTCCCTCTGTGAAACCTCTTGAAAAAAAAAGACTTTTCCGAGTATTTTCAGTGTTGTGGTTTGTAAAAGCTTACACAAGAGGATTATGTCTTAGAATAGAAAGATTCGGTCTTGTAGGGAGAGAAGATGGAACGAAGAGAAACAGTAGATAGACACCTAAATGATTTCGGTTGAAATAAAAGAAAGAAGAAGTACAGAAGTAGACAACTAAAATTAGATGATAGTGGAAGAGACTGACCATCAGCAATGTCAATCCTAACTTAAGTGGAAATGAGAAGAAGAAGAAGAAGAAGAAGAAGAAGAAGAAGAAGAAGAAGAAGAAGAAGAAGAAGAAGAGAGACAGATAGGTAATATGGGAAAACGAGCTGAGTTTCTGTCATAAATAATTTATAAAGATGAAAGAAAAACAATGATAGAAATCAACCTTGAAGCTACCTTTGCATAGGTAAAGTGGGTGGGTAGTTGGGTACCCATGCCTTTTCCACAAGTTTGGCCATGCCTCGGGATGAACTAGCGGGATTCCGGAGCGAAGCGACGGAATTCAGCTAGTAATTTATAATGATAAAAGAAAAACAATGATAGAAATCAACCTTGAAGCAACCTTTTGCATAGGTAAAGTGGGTGGGTACTGTAATCTGTATTATAACTATGTATCTATAGGTGCCCTACCAACCAACGTATGTGAGAAAGACAGGTAGTTTACAAAGCGATACCGGAGGAAAATGCAAGAGTGTGGGAGTGCAGTGCAAGGCAAAATAGACCTGAACTGTGGGTATGCTCATCTATTCCGTGAAAATTTGTAGGGAATTTCAGTTAATCATAAATTTAATGCTTGTCAGAAATGTTGTGTCCCAGCTTAATATACGTACGGTATTTTGGTACCCTAATTTAATGACTTGACTTGGACTCGAACCACCAACCTCCAGAATTCCAGACCGTCCAGATCTAACTGACACTCCAGTGAGGTTGGCTACATGCCCGTACAAAAATATCACCACCTTACATTTGTCTGAGTG
>NW_007394221.1:0-1067 GCF_000475195.1 Diaphorina citri | reverse complement strand
TTTTGCTCTTTTACTATGGGGTGGACTCTAAAAGTGTGGAGCATCCACCCCCCCCCTCCTGGATACGGACCTGCTCCCCTGTGTATGTGGCCCGCGAATTACCTGCCAATGTAGCATGTGGCCTGCATACACATGGAAGTTGGAAACCCCTGGTCTAGGATAATGTTTCGGCCTTGATGTTTAGACTGCAGGAGTAAAATGACTTTTCAGTCTTATCCCAGCAGGATAAACAAGGTATCTCAAATTCCATAGGTATCTCAAATTCCATCATGCATATTCTATTTTATTCTTGTAAATGTAAATTTAATGCAGTTTCCTTGTGTTATTATATCACAACTTTGGTGCTCGCTGCAGCATTGTAGGATTTTTCCCAATATCTCAATAATCCTAACATCCAATGTTTATCTACCATGCTGGCACCGGTCGCTATGCGCATTTATACGTCATAGCTACTCATTTTTCTCACGAGCCTGAGTGGGCCCCGCAACAGCCAGTCACGGAGTCAATCATTTGCTTGATACAAATTTCTTGACCCCGCCGGGAATCGAACCCGGGTCTCCCGCGTCCAAGGCAAGTGCAGTGACCACTACGCCATGGGAGCTGACTTCTATTATATTCTTCTCACAATACTTCCGTTATCTAGGTATATCTGGAAGAAGCAAACTGCTTCAAAAGAACGAACGTGACAACAAAATGAGGAACAAGCTTTTTATTTAATAGCGGCAGTAAGATACATACATAGGGTAAGATACATACATAGGGTAAGAATGATCACCAATGAGAGTGTAAGTGTGGTCAAGACGCACGAGTGGGGCCCCTACACCCGCAACAAATTTGGGAGGGCTGTCCTCCTGATAAGATCACCGGGGGACTCGATCGTAGCCGAGTTCAACCGAAGAAGCGGCGGCCATATTGGATTTGCGTCGGTGGACCGGTACACACGGGCCAACGGAAAGTGTAAGTTGTGCATTCAGTCCTCTTGTTAAAGTTATAGGGACCAATTATTATACGTATAATATTAATTAATAATAATAAAAAATGTACCGTTTGCAATACTTTTTCATTAG
>NW_007394220.1:0-1067 GCF_000475195.1 Diaphorina citri | reverse complement strand
ATACAATAGAATTGGTAGGTGTTAGGGACGGATTGACACAATAGAACCCATAGGTGACGGGGACAATAGGACATAATCTCAGATTAAAGAATAGAAGGGTGTGGTGGGGTATCAGCTTAAAACCTTCGGAGATATTTCTGTGGGGAGGTGTGCATTTGGAACAATGATGGGATTGCATTATTGAGATATTGGAGACGTTCGCTGAGAGTGGGTCAAATATTGCCTCCAAATCTGGCAATTATTTTCATTTTTTTGTAAGTCGAACGAAACGGAACAGTGAGTTTTTTTTTTTTTTTTTTTTTTTTTTTTCATTTTTTAAGACAGAAAAAAAGGCAAATTGTGTTTTTTTTTTTTTTTTTTTTTTTTTTTTTTTCAAGACCCATTTTCATAAACGAAACAGTGAAATAGGCAAATAGGTATGTACCTAGTTTAACCTGTTTAACACATAGGTAATATGTAGGTAAGTTTTTGGGCTCCATTCGGTCTTTGGAAGTCCGTCTTAGAAGCCTTTTTCTTATGCACAATTGAAGGACTAAAATATGTATCCCAACCCAAATGATGACAAAATAGACGTTCCTCAAATAATGACATAAAAAAAAACTTTGTTATACTTTCTGGATCATTCAAAGTATTACCTATCAGATCCTGCACAATCTGCTTACTATCCTGGGAACTCGATTTCTCCCTGCATCTCCTCCAACTAATTCACTAGTCCCCATCTCGTTATAAAAGCTCCCAGCACCTCCCTGGACCTAGGCACATTTTCCAAGGTGAATCAAAATCCCATTTCAAACCAGCCACGTGCGTACCTAATTCGAAATAATAATAATCATCATCGTCTTAATGGGGTATAAGGTTTTTTTTAATACTTTCATATACGTGCGATAAATCGATTTTTCTTTCCTAATAGCAACAGGGTGTCTTGTCTGCAACTGAGTCCTACCTATAAGATGTAACATAAGTTCGTTGAACTAAAGAACTCAGTCAGATAAAGGCCCCGAAGACCAATTGATACCAAAATGTACTGAGAAAATGTACTTCGGTTCATTAAAAATGTTCCAATTCAC
>NW_007394219.1:0-1067 GCF_000475195.1 Diaphorina citri | reverse complement strand
CCCCCCCCCCCCCCCCTTCTCGAGCCTCATTTTTCTCCTTTACTGTAGGTCAGACGCCGAAAATTAGGAGGAATTAAAAAAAAAAAATACCGTTGCATCCAAAGATCTCTACCAAACCTGTCAGTTTTCGACGGATTACTATGTTCCGATCTGTGCCCTAAATCACCAAAGTATGGAAAACTATCTTACAAGAGTAATAGCCAATGGAAAAGCAGAATTTTGAATTTGGACGAATCATATCGAAATATGGAATTGTAAATACTTTTCCATACTTTGGTGATTTAGGGCACAGCAGCCCCTACCGAGAATACGCCTTAGGAACACAGAATGGGTTATGGGAGGGGATGAACCCCTATCTCGAGGAAAACAATCAAAACATCTCGTACCGTATGCAAAGAACACAATTATCAGTATTTCTGAAACACGTATTTTACACAATTTGGCAACATACCATTCGTCTTCCAACAGAACAATACGGGGCGCCATTTCTGCTGATGAAAGCTTGATAAATTTTTAAATTCTCGGAAAAAGAATATTGTATATTAGAGATAGCAGAAATTGTGTTTTTCTCGAGAAAATATGATTTCAGGTAAGGAGAAATATGTGAATTTCTCGTGAAATTATGCTGTCAGGTTGGAGAAATGGTGAAATGTTGTATATATTTACACCTGCCGACGCAGACAAAGAGTATGAGTTTCTGGCTGAAGAGAATTTCGCTGTCAAGATTGAAGATAAAGTTCCATATGTGCCTTTCTTAGGCAGTGGAGTGGGGTGTATAGGATCCTTGGGGAGCAGTAGGGTCGTGCAAAAAAATCCGACATTGACCCTGATGAAATGTTTCCTGCAAAGAAGATTCCCAATGAACTAATAACCTAGTAACTGTAAATCACTAAATCAGCGTCTACAACTCTAGATTCAACATCGCGTCGCGTCGCCTGACACACGTTGTTCCCCTTGGAGTGAAATATTGGACTAAAATTTGTAATTCGTAGATTCGTAGATTCGTAGAAGCTTAACCCATCCTTTAGGGCTGTTTGCCCCTACACCTAAGCCTCGGAGTGGGCTTT
>NW_007394218.1:0-1068 GCF_000475195.1 Diaphorina citri | reverse complement strand
ACCGTTGCGTTATTTAGCATGAGTGAGTTCTGAACCGCTTTTAATACTGAAAAAATCCATTATGAATGAATACATTAATGATGACTCTTTGAAATAACTACATATCTACCTACCTATGTCAATTAATAATAATAATAGACTCTTGAGTGGAAGGTAATAACTAGGTGAGGTTAATGCCGGAGGCCTTTTCTACCACCTAATCTTTAGAGCTTCATTTTTGGGTGGTCGAAATGTCAAATAAATGAGGATAAAATTCCATGCCTCGGCTGGAATGGAACCCACGCCCTCCTGTTTACCAGGCGAGCGTCTTGACCAGGAAATAGGTACGATATCTTGAGTACTATAATTAATAAGCTAAAGAAAGTATTCTAAGCCTTAAGGAGTACTTTCCCTTTGAAGGGAGTATTTTAGTTCATTTTTTAATGGCAGCATATTGAACTAATGGTAACTATTGTAACTAACTAATAACGAAACATCACAAATCACAAATAACTTTTAAATTGAATGAACAAACATTTGTGGCCTTTAAGGCGCACTCATTAAATGGTATTTGATGAAAATTCATACCTAATTAATAATAAAGAGAATATGTAATAACATAGTCACACGATATTGTCACTAGATGATACAATTATTGTACAGACAAATCAAATTGCCTTTCAACTTCAGACAGGTAGAACCAGGGCATGTTAACATCGGTAATATCCAGTTGGACTAACGAGAAGACAAATGTCCCTTGCTCTGTACAATGAATATGTCAGGTTTATTTGAACCCAAGGAATCAAGATTTCCAGACCTTTTTGTTATTCTCTCATCCGGAAAAGAAATTCCTATTCCGAAGTGGAAAATACCCGTTTGGAAATTGATCCCCGGCCGAGATTCGAACCCGGCACCTGCGGGTTGAGAGTCACGGGTGTTGACTACTCGTGCACAGGGGCTGGGGCAAGACCTGCGATGAAGGGTACCCGTGTATTATATTCTCAATCATTGAAGTCTAGATATGGCAGTGAGGCAGTTCTGTCGCCTCATTTACAATTTCAACAAACACGCAACGAGTGATTAAACATT
>NW_007394217.1:0-1068 GCF_000475195.1 Diaphorina citri | reverse complement strand
GGACGGCTTCGCGGACCACCTGAAACCTGCCCGCGGACCACCTAGTGGTCCGCGGACCACCAGTTGGGAACCACTGGTCAAAATGGTCAATACCTATGTGTAGAATTGTAGATATATTTGCATATTTTATCGTATATCTACATTTTGAGTATCATTATAACCTTTTGTGTGTTGTGACTTGTGACACTTGAATTTGAATACTTTTGCAAAGGCCTTCATTTGTTTCCGTGTCAGTGACATAATCCAGGGATTTTTCCTTCAACACGTATAATAGGTGTGCTGTACTCGTGGATGGATACAGTAGTTTATTGATTTTTGGATGGCGAACGACAGTAAAAGTCCCTTTACCCCAGTCGTCAAGGTCTTTCGTCAAAATGGTCAATACCTATGTGTAGAATTGTAGATATATTTGCATATTTTATCGTATATCTACATTTTGATTATCATTATAACCTTTTGTGTGTTGTGACTTGTGACACTTGAATTTGAATACTTTTGCAAGGGCCTTCATTTGTTTCCGTTTCACTGACATAATGCAGGGATTTTTCCTTCAACACGTATAATAGGTGTGCTGTATTCGTGGATGGATCAAGTAGTTTCGACAGAAAGCTGAAGGTTTCACTAAAGTTTGACAGAAAGCTGAAGGTTTCTTTGAAGGCTGAAGGTGTCCTTGGATCTCTTTCCAGTTCCCACAAGTTTTCTTGACCATTTTCTCCAAATGTATGAATGTTGAGTTTACTTTCAGACCCAAATTTTGCCCAATCCTCCTTGCATTTCCTAAGTTTACACTTTTTATTTACATAAATGTTTACTTCTTGGTTACACTTGTTAACATTTTTCGTGTAAATTCGCACCATGGCACGCTATTTTTGTTGTTGTTGTTGTTTTTTTCACTTTTCCAAGTACCTTGTAACCTTATCATACCCAGTAACCCAGTATTTATTACAAATCTAATATCAAGTTATCATATTTAGTATTTGTTATAGGTTCCTTAACTCTGAGTGCACATAACCTTAACACTCAGACAAGTAATGTTTTATTAATGATAAGATTTGATAGGTATAATCA
>NW_007394216.1:0-1068 GCF_000475195.1 Diaphorina citri | reverse complement strand
GAAAACCAGCCGTTCCGAGAACGAACATTATCCGTTGAGGATAAAATCCGCCCCGGGCGGGAATGGAACCCGCGGCCTAAACCTTACAAGGCAGACGCTCTACCAACCAAGATAACTAGGCTGTCTACTTACTTATTTTGATCTTAGGGTCAGGAAAAAAGATAATATTTAAATAAATCTGATTTACCAAGGTCGAGTTTTACCACCGTAGATTGTCTCAGGATTGAGTTCAATCCGAGGTTGACCTGGCTATTAAGTACAGGGAAATCCTCGCTTCATCTCAATCCCGAGTTGGTAAGCCCCATCATAAGTCCTCGTACTTAAGTTTAGACACTGTCTGGTCTCATACTTAAACGCATAGATGAAAAAAAGTAAAAACCTGCTATAAAAACCTGGTTTAGGTAAGTAGGTACATAGTTACCTCCTTATATTCTTGGTAATCAAGTAATCATAATCAATAACTACCTTACTACCCGAGTATTCAATGTCCATGTGTGCTATTACCTATACTTATTAGTACATATTTATTACATTACCTATTCACCTACTGAGTACCTACTTACACCTTGGAAATAAATCAAATAATGCTACAACCGGTAAAGAATGCCTGCTAATCAGATTGATCGGTAACTCACTTGAGACGTAAGTAAAACCAAACAAAGAAAAAGAAGAAGAAGGAGAAGGAGGCCAAGAAGAAGGCTAAGAAGAAGAAGAAGAAGGAGGAGAAGACGAAGAAGAAAAAACATACATAGTGAGACCTATTGAGTATTATTCCAACTAGGTAGATACCAGAATCACCGGACGTTGCTTAACATAAAAGTCATCAATCGCGTAATGAACCTACTGGTGTCTGTACTTCTGTAGTGAAACTGTCAAGAACCTACCACACGTCCCGTGTCTAAATGGAATTCTAGACTCGGTAGGTAAGTACCTAGTGAGTCTGTCAAGAACCTACTTCACGTCCCGTGTCTAAACGGCATCTAAGAATACACATAGCCAGCCTAGTTAGCTTAGTTGGTAGTGCGTCTGCCTTGTAAGCGCTAGGCCGCGGGTTCGATTCCCGCCCGG
>NW_007394215.1:0-1068 GCF_000475195.1 Diaphorina citri | reverse complement strand
GCGCTCCGTTCTTGGAACAGCTGGATTTCTCTTATCCTGGACTCCTTCTCTCTTTGATTTCGGGACGACAAGACCTCAGTAGTTACAGTTCCCTCTATCAAACCTCTTGGGGAAAAATACTCAAAGCATTCGTAAACCCATGCGTAGTGAAAGTGTTTGCGCTCCGTTCTTGGAACAGCTGGATTTCTCCTATCCTGGACTCCTCTCTTTGATTTCGGGACGACAAGACCTCAGTAGTTACAGTTCCCTCTATCAAACCTCATGGGGAAAAATACTCAAAGCATTCGTAAACCCATGCGTAGTGAAAGTGTTCCCCTCAATATCTCAAGATGATGGAGGAAGAAGACTCCTCTATATTTCTTCTTCTCGGAATGTTAACCACAAGACCCGAGAGTTCGAGATAAAACACCAATATACCCTCAATCTGAAAACCTGAACACTATTCCAAGTAACTGAAACTGATATAAGAAGAAGACTCCAAACTCGGTGCGTCAGAGAAAAAGAGATTATGGTGGCTTTGGACTTTTTTCTTAATTAGCCTTACTTTATCATGGACACTCGTTGCTATCTTGAAAGCCCAGAAGAGGTTAGGTATAGTAGAACAGCCGCGAGTGTCCATGATAAAGTAAGTCTAATTAATGTATTGACCGTTGCAATGAACTCTCAAGAATACGTAAGATTCATACTTTTTTCTTATTTTACCTCCAAACTTTTTCTTTTGTGTCTCAGCTCTTGGTCTACTGAATGACAAGAGATATACCTACTCATATTCAAATTTTCTGGTACTTAGGTATTCTTGTTTTGACACAGCACCTAAATGGGAAGTATTGTGTATTTGTGTCTCTTCAGTCCATCTGATGAGGGACATACTTACTTACTACGCGATAGGCATGATACGAAAATGAGTCTAATGTAGCAGCTGTTTCATTTTTTCAAAATAAAAAAAGGAAAGTAAAAAGACGATAGAACATGATAGAATGAGGCAATTGTACAGAACCTATCCGAGACCCAAACTACTCTCTTCAACCATTATAACTACCTACCTACCTACCTTTTAACGACCTTAAG
>NW_007394214.1:0-1068 GCF_000475195.1 Diaphorina citri | reverse complement strand
CCAGTGCTGTTGCTGATCAACGAGTTCAATATAAGAATAATTTCCATCCTGATACTCGCAATGAAACTGCTCGTGGTGCTCATAACCAGGAGAAATCAGATTTGAATGTTAATAATGCTAGTAATGCTCATAGTTCTTATGCTTTTCAGGTAGAATCTTCTTACAACCAATTCGATAACCTTGGTTACGAGATGGGTGATAATGATCCTATGATTGATAATAATAATAGTACAATGTTGGTCGAAAATAATACTTCTGATAATGCTATTAATAATATGTATAGATTTGGCGGTGTTTTGAGTCCTAACCTTGGTTAGGTACCTACTCATCTTTTTTTTTTTTCATTTTTGTCTGTTGTTTCTTCTTTTTTATATTCCATTTATTTATTGTTTTTTCCTTTCAGAGATCCTTATTTTTTTATTACTGGATATACCTAGTTCCATTTCTACAAACACCTTATTTATTAATCATGCAAGTACAAAATAATACTAACATTTCTAGAGTAATAGTACCTACTTTTATGCAATGGAATTGTAACGGATTTCTCTTGAGAAAGAGAGATATTCAATTGTTAATTCAACATTTTAACCCCACAGCTCTGCTTTTCGAGCGTTCTGGTAGGTTGCCAAAAACTTTACTGACTACGTCTGCAACAAAATTAAAACTAAATTTGAGAGTCAACTATGGAGAATGAAGGTATGGATCTTTCGTTTCGGTTGAATAACCTTGCGAGAATTTTTTTCAGTCCCCTTTGTTCAAGTTGAAATTAAATTGGGCAGAACCAATTTTAACAGAATAAAATAAAAAGCTATTTTAACTTCTAATTTTATATTTTATTTACCTACCTACCTATATTATTATAATTTATCTAGGGAGGTACGCACTTTTTAAACTAAATTAATAAATAAATTTTAATAAACCTACATTTTATGAACAGACTGATTTCTTCATTTCCTCTTCGTTCTTCACCACAGCACTGTTCTTTTTTCGAAATAAATTGCTAGGATTTGCGTTATATTCGAAAAGCCTAATGGATTTTGGTTTCAATGTTATTCTTGGGCAGAAAAC
>NW_007394213.1:0-1068 GCF_000475195.1 Diaphorina citri | reverse complement strand
TTGGCTGGGTCACATCCTGAGAAGAAATTGTCTGCAGAGAAGAATCATGGAAGGAGAGCTGAGAGGAAAGAGATCAATCGGAAGAAAGAGGTTTGGAATGCTGAGAGATGTGCTGAACGGAAGAACGTTTGAACAAAATGAAGGAGGACGCCCAAGATCGAGAAAAGTGGAGAACGTCGTGTTGAAACCTGTCCTAAGACAGATCTACATCTATATATATACTAGAATCCTCTACCTACGTGATTTAGGTTGGCATCAACTACGATGTATTCTCATCCTTACTGAACTCCGCACTTGTTACTCCTAGTGTGACTGGACAATCCCGCCTTGGACCTGAAGGATCTCTGACAATGGGGGCAGCTCCATTGGTTGCTTGGGATGGGCACGGCCGGGGTGGGCTGGTCGTGTTGGGATTGCTCAGTGTCAGGGGGGGCGTGAATTGCTCTGGAGCCTGATGGGTTATCTACATACATAAAACATACATAGTTCTTCTACCTACATACATAGGTACTTACCTACCTAAGTACCAAGAAGCATCTAACCTACGCCTTGTCACGTCACAACACATCTCTAAAGTTTTCCAAGCTTAATGTTGAAATTTCAAATTGTTTAACTTTTTAGAATATTAAACATCTCTTCTCTCTCTCTCTTTATCTCTCTCTCTCTCTCTCTCTCTCTCTCTCTCTCTCTCTCTCTCTCTCTCTCTCTCTCTCTCTCTCCCTTTCTCTCTCTCGTTCTCTCTCTATCTCTTTCTCTCTACTTCTATTCTACCCGCTCTCTTCATTTTCTCTCCCCTTTCTTCCTCCGTTTCTTCCATCTTTTTTCTCCTTCTTATCTGTCTCTCTGTCTCTCTCTCTTTCTCTCTCTCTCTTTCTGCTTGGTACCCTATCCTTATTTCTCTCTTCTCTTTTACATATAATTATCATCCTCTCATTTTTCTTCTTCTTCTTCTTCTTCTTCTTCTTCTTCTTCTTCTTCTCCTTCTTCTTCTTCTTCTCTCTTCTCTTTTCTTCTTCCTAACCCCTCCCTCCTATCTCTTTTCCTTTCCTTCTTTCTTCCAAGTTTCCC
>NW_007394212.1:0-1068 GCF_000475195.1 Diaphorina citri | reverse complement strand
ATACCTGTTGGATCACGGGGTGTACATTCATAATGATTTAATTATACATACATTCTATTTCTCCTTGCCGAGTAACTAATGATTCACAGAACTAGCAGCTAATGTCTTCATTGTCTTTCCTATAGGACGCATGACTCTGTTGGTTTTTACTGGAATATCTCCATTCCATGTGCAATAGAGAAGATTCTCCACAGAAGACTTAAAGAAGTACATAATTTTATTATGACTAATTGAATATTGAATATAACATATTGTATGTATATTCCGATCTCTTAAGTAAACATCCCAAATCTTGAAGGTCCAACCAAAAGTTGATGATAATGAACAAAGATTCCGATGTTTGGTGGCACTTTAAATCTCAGACACTTGATCTAAGCACAACGTAATGTACGACTATCTATACAATTTATGCACCTATTTACAATATTATACAATCTAGTCAAAATTGACCAATCAAATGCCTTGAGACTATGCTTAGCACGAACTTAAGAGCCAGCATTTTGTTCATAAATATGGGTGTCAGTTAGTGTTGATGTTTTTTTTTTTTTTAAATATTGTTCAGTCTTCTTCATCCTGTTCGTGTTAAGGGACCGTTATTGGACTTAATAATTGAAAGTGCATTCCATTCCTCACATGATTATAACCAAAATGAAATTTCGTCATGATTCAGGGCTTAGGAGACATCAAAGTTGACACGTTCGATAAGAGAGTCTTTTCATGAAAGTGTCAACTTCTGGTTGTTCGTGGATTATGGATTTACTTTTCAAAAATTTGAAACATCATCTGCGTCATCGGAAATATGACGTGTTTAATTTTGAAAGTAGTTTATCGTTCACTTTTCAGTGAGTCTTAATGCTTTCATTTTGTACCAAATGGGTGACAAAAACTGACAAATGGAGATGTATAAAGATTGAGTGTTACTACCTAGCTAAAGCTAAAGTATAGATATAGGTAGTTAGTAGTGTTAGTACCTATTGGTACATATTTGATAAAAAAATAGTTATTTTAAAGGGACGTTCCTACGACTATTTTTCTCTTTACAACCGTTACTGTACACAAGTCCAGCTT
>NW_007394211.1:0-1068 GCF_000475195.1 Diaphorina citri | reverse complement strand
TTTTTTTTTTTTTTTTTTTTTTTTTTTTTCAACAAAGATAAAGCGAATTGTAAGAACACTTATAACAACAGCCGAAGAGAGAAGTACAGGATAGGATAGGAGAAAGCCAGGCGTTCCCAGAACGAACCTTATCTGTTTAGGATATAGTTCGCACCAAGCGGAAATCGAACCTACCTAGCGCTTTGAAAAACATTCACGCCACCCTCCAAGCTAACTAGGCCCACAGCAAATACTTTTGATCACTAGTGTACCTAAACCCACTCACTTCATGGTTCTGTTTTTAGTCAAAGTCGATTTGAAATTTTCAACTTTGATTAGTCAGCCTAGTTAGCTTAGTTGGTAGTGCGTCTGCCTTGTAAGCGCTAGGCCGCGGGTTCGATTCCCGCCCGGGGCGGATTTTATCCTGATGGGATAATGTTCGTTCTCAGAACGGCTGGCTTTCTCCTGTCCTGTCTTCCTTCTCTCTTCGATTTCGGGACGATAAGACCATAGCAGTTACAGTTCCCTCTGTCAAACCTCTTAAAAAAAAAAAAATCAACTTTGATTTCTGAACTAGGATACTAAACTAAACATTATGTGGGGTGCACAATGTTTGGTGCATAGTCCCCAAGGTAAGTCAGTAATTTACCCTATCATGAAATAAAACTTAGGTAAATGATTTAAGTGAGATGATTGCTAGATTCATTAGTATTAGTAGTAACCTTGACTGCAAAGCTGTAGGTTATTTCAATTTAATGATTTTTTTGTAAATTTTAAATGGGATAGGCTACTTACGTGGAAAATGTTGCATGAGTAACCAAGATACACCTACCTAACTACCAATGACATTTTTTTTTCTTTTGCCAGCGACTAATCAATGGTTGACGTTTGTAGTTAGGTTCACGTAACGAACTCAACATACATATTACTTATGAAAATTATAGGTGTATAAAAATGGCCTTCACAATTCAGAAAATAATTTCGGTTCCGTACCTCTACCTCTTACCTGTAGCCTGTACCTACCTACAACCTACATCTCTGTAGGCACCTACTTTGCTTTTATTTTTACTAACCTAGGTAGGTATTTAG
>NW_007394210.1:0-1068 GCF_000475195.1 Diaphorina citri | reverse complement strand
TGGGGCGATAAAAATGGAAATCCGGCCCTCAACTCACTATTTTATCTCTAGTTGTACCTATTCTATCACTTGTTGTACCTATTTTAATTGGTGTACAACTTGTGACAGGTGTATCAAAATGAACATGTGTTTCGTGCAGGTTGGTAAATGTACATTAGGTACGGCCTTACCAATCCGCTGATCAGCGCGTGTCAAAGTGGGTTTTGAGGGGCGATTTCGGAACGCCCCCAAACAATTTAGACCAAACAGATGGTTGTATTCGAATCCCGCGGCCGACACAATTTCCCCCGTAACAAACACACTGTACACACCCTGGCGGGGGATATCGAAAGCCCCCTCTAAGGAGATGGGCGGTGGCTTCTTCCATAGCAACTGAAACAGACACAAAGGGCGTATTGATTTATTAGAAATTAGGATCATAATAATGCTTATTTATACTGCTCGCATAGGACTGAAAAATCCCTTTACTTCAGCAGTAAACTACTGCTATTATTGTCATCAAATTCTCAAATTATATTGGGGATAAAATTCCATACCTCGGCTGGGATTGAACCCACGACCTCCTGTTTACCAAGTCAAAATTGACCAATCAAATGCCTTGAGACTATGCTTAGCACGAACTTAAGAGCCAGCATTTTGTTCATAAATATGGGTGTTAAAGGTTTTGTTGCTATTAAGAGCTCCGTGAAGCAGGGCTGTATTTTTTTGCTCCTAAATTTCCTCCCTAGGGACATACACGAAAAGCCCACCCTGAGGCTTAGGTGGAGGGGCAAACAGCCCAAAAAGATGGGTTAAGCTTATACGAATCTTTTCCCCAGGAATATGGAAAACTATATGAAGTATCCGATTCAAGAAGGGAAGTGGGGGGGAACAAATAAACAAACAGGGTCGTCTACGATAAAACCAGGTACAAGTACTGTGGATAATATTGTGGAATAGGGCCCTGGTCTGAGTTACCCTGTCATCGACCTAAAGTTAACCACAGTTGCCCGTCACTCAGGTAAACCGTAATTCAGTCTTTAAGCTTCGTGTTAAACCGTGTGTTCAGAGCGGGTTAGTTTGGATTAA
>NW_007394209.1:0-1068 GCF_000475195.1 Diaphorina citri | reverse complement strand
GTCATATCCATACCGTATGGAGGCGTATAATGTGAAGTCTCTATGCTCTTATTACAAGCTTGTAGAGTCGAAGTGATTGGTTCCGTTTCCTCTTCTATAACGTCAGCTCTCTCTCTCTCTCTCTCTCTCTCTCTTACTTATAATTGGGACTAATAGGGACATGTACATATGGGAGTTGTGACTTTGTGTATACGTGCTTCAAAAAATGCTCGCCAAGTTTTTCGTCTTTTGTCTGCGCTCTACATCGTGACTTAGTGTTGAGGTAATGTGAGGACGCTATGGTACGAGCAAAGGCCGAAATTTACCTAGATGTAAACGTAGGTGCGGGGCGCAAGAAATGGTTCTCAAAGGAGGGCCGTGACAATGGAGCAGTTGCAAATGGGTAAAAATTATAAATAAATGGTCGATTCCTATGTAAAAAGTTGGGAAAAATCTAAATCTGAGTTCAAAACTCCGAAAAAATAATTGTAAAAGGTCGAAAATTTAATTTTTATATTCCGTTCTAATGAAAGAGTTCAAAGATGCCGTCTTTTGTCTGCGCTCTACATCGTGACTTAGTGTTGAGGTAATGTGAGGACGCTATGGTACGAGCAAAGGCCGAAATTTACCTAGAGGTAAACGGATGTGCGGGGCGCAAGAAATGGTTCTCAAAAGGAGGGCCGTGACAATGGAGCAGTTGCAAATGGGTAAAAATTATAAATAAATGGTCGATTCCTATGTGAAAAGTTGGGAAAAATCTAAATCTGAGTTCAAAACTCCGAAAAAATAACGCAAAG
The DNA here is from genome assembly GCF_000475195.1 of Diaphorina citri. Taxonomy (NCBI): domain Eukaryota; kingdom Metazoa; phylum Arthropoda; class Insecta; order Hemiptera; family Psyllidae; genus Diaphorina; species Diaphorina citri. The sequence continues at coordinate 292 of NW_007394209.1, read as the reverse complement.
GCCGAAATTTACCTAGAGGTAAACGTAGGTGCGGGGCGCAAGAAATGGTTCTCAAAGGAGAGCCGTGACAATTATTAGCCGATGGATTTATGAAGGGTAAGCCCGGGGCCTCGTTTACCCTTTTGATAGAGGGAACTATACCTGCTAAGGTTTTATCGTCATCTAAGAGAGAAGGAAAACAGGATAGGAGAAAGCCAGCCTTTTCGAGAAAGAACAATAAAGCCTGATTCACACTATAGTGCCAGTCAAGGTCCAGTCACGGTCCGGTAACGGTCCGATCAAAAGATTGAGT
>NW_007394208.1:0-1069 GCF_000475195.1 Diaphorina citri | reverse complement strand
GTTGATAGAAGTTAGCAACAAACAAAACGTCGATTGCTGTCGATCGATGAGGTACACCGTCCAAACTACAAGACAGAAAACATTGTGACGTCGATTGACCGTCAAGTAGACTATTGTAGACGCAACTTGGGCCAAAAACAGAGTAGAATGGAGAGGATAGAGCTCTTTGCTCTCAGTTCTATGCGGTTTGAAGTCGTCGGCATCGATTCTTGCTCTCCGCTCGTTTTTTAGTCTTAAGAGATCGATTTCGAGCCAAGACGAGAAAATGCATCCTGGTTACATGCTCTCCGCTCGTTTTTTAGCCTTAAGAGATCGATTTCGAGCCAAGACGAGAAAAATGCATCCAGGTTACACAAGTGACACTGGTTCTAACTGGAACCAAAGTGTGTTTTTGTCATCGAGCGATATTCCAAATGATGTAACATCCGACTATTGGTATGAGCCATAGGACCATTGGTATGAGCTATACATATGAACTACATATGGTATGAGCCATACATATGAAGACAATTAAAAATGCATCCAACGTCCTTGTTATTGAATACTATTTGCTGACCAATATAGTTAATATTCATACTTCAAGTCACTTGCCATATGGTTTGTTTTATGCTGACACATTTCTTGCTATTGTTTACATAAACTCTAAGGACCTCTAACTGCAGATATGTTCACACTGTTCAAAGTCCATCGTGATTATTATTGGATTTTTAGTTTTTGCTCAAAGCAGAAGGTGAAGTCTGTCTCACGACGCGCGACTTTTAGTTGCACGTGATCGTCTCTATCATGTTCATAGGTTTGGTTTTACAGGTGACTATGCGCTACTAAAAGTTGCGCGTCTTCCAATATGAGGAATGTAGGTTTAACTTCGGTAGTTGTAGCACAATGGACTTAGTACTTAGAGACTAGTGGTTCGAGTTCATCTCAAGTCAAAAATTTCGCGTCGTGTGTCGAGAAACGACATTTGTGACAAGTATTCCACAAATTTCCCCGTTACACAAATAGTGCCTTCGCATACCCGGAGAATCACTCTGGAGGTGCCCTAGTCCACGAAAGTTTACCATTACAATTA
>NW_007394207.1:0-1069 GCF_000475195.1 Diaphorina citri | reverse complement strand
TGTTAAAACCAAACGGAATAATTTTGAAGTTAAAAGAAGACTGATTGGAAAACCTCCTTTAAAACGAATTTAGATTCTTTGGTTCTAAAGATATTAGTGGAGATGCCAAAACTCTACTGCATTGCGTGGAGATACCATGGCCCCATGCAACTTAGTGGAGATGTCACATTTACCAGCGGGGAAAAAATGACGGTAGATTTAACTCTACTATTTTTCCTTTATAGTTTGTCTGTTTGTAATTTATTGTAAGTTTGTTTGGTTTTATGTCCCACCAAAAATCTCGAAGGACCAAATGGAATAAGTGTTGAAATTTTACCGAGGGACTCGAGCCGCGACCCTCGGACTACAAGTCTGCATCAATCATCCGCGCTGATAACGACATTGCCTTTGACATTTTACATGATTCCGCTGCCTCGGACGTCATGAGTGAAATCGAGAAAATTGAAACTCAGATCAGATAAGGCATCTTATTATTCTTATTTCTTCTTATTCATCATTTTTCTTCTTCTTTATCGTACCTACTTCTATTTCTTCATTTTCTCCTTCTTCTCATTCCTTCTTCTTTCTTTCATTCGTCTCCCTTTGAATGATGGTATCACCCCTGTTCTTTTCTTCCCTTTTTCGTTGATTTTTGTCATGTTGATACTGTAGGTCGTATAGATTTGTGGAATTGAGCAGAAGTTGGGACTATTGGAACATAGGAGGCTAAGTGGATTTGTGAAAATACTCAATTTTTACAAAAAAATTCAAAAATTCAAGTATGCATTGTCCTCTCAAAAATCTCTCACACAATACATAGGTATAAGCTTAACCCAGATTTTGGGGCAGTTGCACCTACACCTAAGCCTTAGAGTGGGCTTTTTGTGACAGTACATAGGTACTTTCACATTGAGGTCACTCTAGTGACGGTGGACGTTCACATATCCTTTTACACACATCCTATATCTATTCCGAATCTCAAAATCCTGTGAAAGCAACAGAACAAAGAGAGAGTAAAAAATCTGGTGTGAACATCACACGACTTTCCTTATCCTATTGAATGATGCTTATTTGAGTGTTCTTTTACCCT
>NW_007394206.1:7072-11221 GCF_000475195.1 Diaphorina citri | reverse complement strand
CTCGTATATTTTTATATATTTTTGTAATAACTTTTTTTTTTCAAACATTTTTTAAAATATTATTTTCAAATAAATAAATACATAATACAGCCTAAATAGGAGAGATTAGCCTAGTGGTTTATGTTTTAAATTACATTTTTTTAAAAACTTAAAGATTTTTTTTAATTTACAAAGGTAAAAAATAAAGGAGAAAATGGAGGAATGAAACAGGAGTTTTAGGGTACTTTTTTAAGCGTTTATTTTATTTCTTTTTAATCTTTCACTTAAATATTGAAACCAGTTTTTTGAGTTTTTCTAAGATTAAAATTTTGCGGAGTCGTCTTTTAAAATTAAAATTTTTGATCAAAATTTTGGAGTTTTTTTCCTTTGGGGGAGGATTTTTATCAACCCATTCAAATAGGGAAAATTTTTAACCAAGTGTTCCTTTGAAAGGGCTTAAAATAAGCACTGTTTTAAAGTTTTATACTATGAGGAACTTTTCAGAGGGAAAATGAAGAAAGGAAATCAAGTTTTTTTTTTCTATGGGTACTTAAAATAAGTAAATAACGTAGGTAGGTATTGAAGGATTTGAAGGTAAGTTTAACATGAGGAACAATAGATTTATACAGAAAATCGGTCTATATGACCTATTTACCGATCCAGATGATTTTACAATGGCAACTCCTCAAGGCTTTCATGACCGATTGAACATAAAATTGCACAACCTTTTGAACCTTTGACCTTTAAAGTCACGAAATGATTTACACGTCCCTTAGAAAAGGTTCATTTCCCTTGTAGCGTTTTCTGTGGCCCTGTAGGTACAGGCATGTGAGAACTACCTACTGAAATTCAGGCCAAAAACAACTTTTTGAACCTTTTGATTTACATCACTTGTGAACGTATATTTTGTCCTGAGAGACAACCTTTGATTTAATATAAAATCGATTTCACATCACTTGGCCCCTGCCAAGTGATGTGAAATCGGGGTTGGAAATAATCAGCTGTTTTTGGTCTCCTTGATTAAGGCTTAATATACATACCTAACAGAGGGCTACGTTCTGCCTGTCTGAGGCAATATTTCACTAATATTCTACACAAAGTGGGTAAAGCTTTTTAAAGTCAGATTTTGACTTCGATAACTAAGAGGGAGAGTGGAACAAAAAATAAACAAAAAACAACTTTTTCTTCCAGCCCAAAATAAAACTAAACAGATAATACGATAAAGAATAATCAGTCTTAATAGAAATTATATAACTAAAGAGAAAAAAAACATTAATTTAATAACTTAAAAAGAAAAATAGGTAGATAAACTAGAGAAAAAAAATTTCATACATTTCTTTTAAAATTTACTTAAATTCAAGGAAAATTGCACCTATATTCGAGGAAGATGATGAAAATTATAATACAATTTGCAAGGGTAATGATTTAGATTTTATAATTTACAATAACTATACAGAAAATAATGATGTGTAAATTGTATACTGGAATACTTTTGCTATGTACATAATATGTAATAATAGAAGGACTAGATTTCTGTATTAGGACTGCATGCAATTTTTCCCCTAAAAAAAAAAAAAAAAAAAAAAAAAAAAAAAGAAAAAAAAAAATAAGAAAAAAAGCGAGATGAATTCACTCTGGACACTGGGAAATATTTGCCAGCAAGAGGCAAGAAAACAGAACATGTATGAAGAAAAGAATGCATAGGTCTAAAAATGATGGTTAATTGGGAACAATCATCACAGTATGACTATCCATACATCCTAATGTGTTCACTAAGAATTTTATAAATATTTCTAACCGGTGATTACGTCTGTGGGTTTAAGCTATAGCTGGCAAAACTTTTCCAGTAAAATTGGTCTACAAATATATATTAGCTATTTATTTTCTCTTCGAGTGAAATAACCGCCAACCGCAGATATCATTTCAATTGTTGAGTTGGATAATATGTCATAGCATTTTTGACTGAGCATACCTATTTCAGCTTTTTATAAACAAAAACTCCATCCCCACCCCAAAAAAGAGGTGGAGAAGTCGCAATTTGTGTACCCGGCCTTTATTCATGCATAATTTGTGTGATCTCCTTCAGGCGTGAGTTTTCTTTCTTTACGCGCTCATTGCACTCCTCTTTCTCTAATCTCACTTCTGCGTTCACTGCATTGGCGGCGTGCCACTATACCTTTCTTTCCCCTCATTGCACTTTTTCCTCTAATCCACTTCTTGCTTATGCATTGGCGGCGTGCAATGCTTTATATTATTTATTGATGGCGGACGCCGTCCATATGCTGTAAGCAGAAGTTATGATATTAGAGGAAAGTGAGTGTATATATATGAGGGGAAGAAAGATGGTGCCGTCATGATGTGCAGAAGGTGAGATTAGAGGAATGTATATGAGTGCATGAGTGTTGAAAGAAAGTAGGAATACTACGTGAAGGTGAGGTTGTTTACCAAAGTATGAAGTGTAAAGGCGGTTTTTTGAGTGTATTAAATATTTTGGTTGGTGGGGATGGATTTTTGGTTTATTTTTTGTGTGCACGTTGAGTTTATGTGGTAGGACGAGTTGGCGCTCCTCCGCCGGTCCGTTTTTTTATGCTCTATTCGAGTGATTTTGTGGGGATTAACTTTTTGCTAAATCTTATTAATATGACGTATCGTAGCGCAAGAATACAAAACAGATACGATTACGATCATTTGGTAAGGGTTTGTGAGTTTGGGTTATTTCTGAGAGTGAAAAAACCATAGTAATGATTTTTTGGGTGTTTTAGTAAATTCGGGTGGCTTTCCGGTGAGAAAACACCATAATAACATCATTATGTAAGTGTTTAGTAAGTTCGGGTCATTCCCGAGTTAAAAATGCCATAGTAATTATCAGTTGGGTAGTTTTTAGGTAAGTTCCGTCATTTTCCTAGTGAAAAATACTCGTAAGTAACATCATGGGATACCGTTCTTGGTAGCGGAGTTTCCGAACATTTCGAGTGAGAAAGATTAGCCATATAAGAATCGATTGGGTAAGTTGTTAATAATTTCCGAACATTTCTGACGTGAAAATACCGTAATAACATCATTGGCGTAAGGTTTTGGTAAGTTTCCGATCAATTCCGAGTGAAAAATTAAAATAATTATATAACACATCATTAAGGGTATTTTTGGTTAAGTATATTACTGATTATTCCGTGTATAGGTCCCGGTTTGATAAACTGGGTAATGTTGTGGGGTTGTCGGTAGGGTGTCTCTACTCATTCATGGAGTACTCTAGTTATACGTTTCAGTGTCAGAAGCTGCGGCATTCCGCGGTTTGAGATACTGTGTATGTCGCCGCAAGGGAATCCACGCGAATGTGGTCACAATCCGCGTGAGGGAGATCCCGCGGGATTCAAAAGGCCTGCGGGGGTGGGCGGTGGAGCCTGGACAGCACGTTATTTTCATTTGTGCCTAAGGCTAAGCCAGAGACTTTTTAAAACTATCACCTGTAATGAAAATCCATTTGTTTCAATTTTTTTTTTATTGTACGTGTTGTATGCTATTGGACTAGCTTAGTGTTTCTCACTCACTAGGAAGTATGAAAAAAGTGTAACTATGGTATGCTTTAGAATATTTTTAAATGATGAAAATTATGTAAAAAAAAAAACAACGGTGGGATTCGAAGCCGCCCGCGCACCCGCACCCGGTCATCGAGGTTAGTCAGAGAGTCACACTTTTTAACTCGGACAGCGCGACTTCTGTCTCTACGGAGCACAAAGAATTCCCGTTGATTAATCAACTCGAGCGGGGATTAATATAGAGATTTTTCCCCTAAAAATCCACTCTGTGTTATCGAAGTTTAGGCTGAAGGGGTCCTTGTGGGGGCCTTGAAAATATGAAAGAAGGGCAACCAGTACCACTCAGCGAGAAAAAAAGATGAAGCCATTCAGACCATCAAATCAGGTCCAGTGGTTTAGGCGTGTAGAGCGGTCAACGTAAAGAAAAAGGAAGCGAAGGCAGAAGCAGCGCAGCGAGCAGCAGGAAGATGAGGTGAAAAATTTGAGCCGCGGTTTCTAAAATCGAAAGTAGTCTCCGCTAAATAACAATGAAGAACTTAGCTTTAAACTGCCTCCCCAGATTTCGCTATCATAGAAGCGCCAACTTTGAGGCTTAGGTGTATGTTGAGTGAAACACCTTTATGTGTGTGTACGA
>NW_007394206.1:0-2545 GCF_000475195.1 Diaphorina citri | reverse complement strand
CAGGGTACTATTGTCTTCTACTCTGTATCCACTCTTTCTAGAACGTCCTTTTTCAACCTATCTCGACTCTTGACAGGACGTTGATGACTCCAGGAAAAAGAAAATCAGAGTCTCTCTCTTCTCGTTCTACCCTTCTTTTCGATCGGCAAGAGCCTTGTTTGGAATAGACAACTTCTTATTTTAGGCGGAGCCCGCCCTTTATGAGCGGAGCAGGCAGGACGGAGGAGGAAGATAAGAAGAAGGAGGGGGAAAAAAGGAAAAGAAGAAGAAGAGAAAAAGAGAAAGTAGAGGAGGAGAAGAAGGAGAAAAAGAGGAGAAGCGAGGAAGGAGAAGACAGCAAGCAAGAAGACAGAAGGAAGAAGAACGAAGAAGACCAGTAAAGTTAATTCTTAAAATGGGTAAGTTCAGGAGCCGTCACGTGGTCGGAACACCCTTTGTTTGTTTATAGGCTACAATTAAACCTGGCGGCGGCTAAGGGGGGGTATGGCAAAAAACTTTTTAAAAAAAAAAAAAAAAAAAAAAAAAAAACATGGCGGTTTTGTGTGTGGGAGTTCTCAAGTGTGAAGTCAGAAGAAGTCACTTCAACTCTCTTCAAGCCTTAGGTACTTCTCTCTCGCTATCTCTCTCCTTCTCTCTCTTTATCCAGCTAGTATCTCTCTTTCCCTCTCTCTCCCTTTATCTAGAGCTACCTACCTATCTTCTTAAAAGCTCAAGTTTTGACTTTCGTCTCAAAAGTACAAAGAAAATACACACGAGTATAAAAAACACGGCAATTTGCACTTTCATTTTCCAGAATTTCCAGCCTTGACTGATTACTTTTAAAATATTTCTCAAGGCCTTTTGGTACCGACTAAAAGCTCATCATCATGATGATTCAAGATGTCTTTGGTTTTCTATAATGTAGCTATCTGATTCCATTTTCAACGAAACTGTCGGAAATCTACCTTTTTATTATTATTATTATTATCATTACTATGTTAGTACCTTAACACCTGAAAGAATGTTGTGACTTCTAGGACAAATAAAAACAAATGGAACAGTTTAATTTGAATTATTTCTTCATATTCTTGATAATATTTGCGTAAGAATCAATACTCGTATATTTTTATATATTTTTGTAATAACTTTTTTTCAAACATTTTTTAAAATATTATTTTCAAATAAATAAATACATAATACAGCCTAAATAGGAGAGATTAGCCTAGTGGTTTATGTTTTAAATTACATTTTTTTAAAAACTTAAAGATTTTTTTTAATTTACAAAGGTAAAAAATAAAGGAGAAAATGGAGGAATGAAACAGGAGTTTTAGGGTACTTTTTTAAGCGTTTATTTCATTTCTTTTTCTTTTTAATCTTTCACTTAAATATTGAAACCAGTTTTTTGAGTTTTTTTCTAAAATTACAATTTTGGGGAGTCGTCTTTTGATCAAAGATGAAAAAAATATTGAATTTTTTGATAAAAATTTTGGAGTTTTTTTCCTTTTGGGGGAGGATTTTTATCAACCCATTCAAATAGGGAAAATTTTAACCAAGTGTTCCTTTGAAAGGGCTTAACATAAGCACTGTTTTAAAGTTTTATACTATGAGGAACTTTTCAGAGGGAAAATGAAGAAAGGAAATCAAGTTTTTATTTTATTTATTTTTTTTCTATGGGTACTTAAAATAAGTAAATAACGTAGGTAGGTATTGAAGGATTTGAAGGTAAGTTTAACATGAGGAACAATAGATTTATACAGAAAATCGGTCTATATGACCTATTTACCGATCCAAATGATTTTAAAATGGCAACTCCTCAAGGCTTTCATGACCGATTGAACATAAAATTGCACAACCTTTTGAACCTTTGACCTTTAAAGTCACGAAATGATTTACACGTCCCTTAAAAAAGGTTCATTTCCCTTGTAGCGTTTTCTGTGGCCCTGTAGGTACCTACAGGCATGTGAGAACTACCTACTGAAATTCAGGCCAAAAACAACTTTTTGAATCTTTTGATTGACATCACTTGTGAACGTATATTTTGTCCTGAGAGACAACCTTTGATTCGGTATAAAATCGATTTCACATCACTTGGCGCCTGCCAAGTGATGTGAAATCGGGGTTGGAAATAATCAGCTGTTTTTGGTCTCCTTGATTAAGGCTTAATATACATACCTAACAGAGGGCTACGTTCTGCCTGTCTGAGGCAATATTTCACTAATATTCTACACAAAGTGGCATATACCTGATATACCTCCTATGTCCGGCCCTGATACTGTATACTGTCCATTGTATCACATGTCCATATACCTGATATACCTCCTATGTCCGGCCCTGATACTGTATGGCTTCCCTGACTATTTTTTTAAGATGTGTGTTTCACCGCCGTTTTTATTTCGTAGCAATGAAACAACTGCTACATTAGACTCGTGTGTTCTGTGTCGATGCCCATTCCGTAATGTGCTTCTCATCAGATGGGCGAGAAGAGACGATACTTCCCATTTAGGTGCTGGGTCAACAAGAGAACACCAGAAAGTAAGCCGTTGAAATATTAATTTCAAACATATTC
>NW_007394205.1:0-1069 GCF_000475195.1 Diaphorina citri | reverse complement strand
AATCTGGAGGTTGGTGGTTCGAGTTCAAGTCATGTTATGAAATTTAGCGTAGTACATTAAGCAGGGAACGACATTTGAGACAAGCATTTATGCTTAACAGAATTAAAATTCCTTTTTTTAGGTACCTATGCTTTGTGTACACAATGCTTCGTCTGAATATTGCTGAGTTTGCATGGCTGGAGGACATTATAAACAGGGAGTAGACCAGCTGACCAGCTTAATCTGGCTTGGGGACTTTTAATAGAAAAGATGAGGATAAAATCCGCCCCGGGCGGGAATCGAACCCGCGGCCCAGCGCTCACAAGGCAGACGCACTACCAACTAAGCTAACTAGGCTGGCTATTACTTAGTTTGCATGGCTGGAGGACATTAAACAGGGAGTAGACCGGTTTAGTCTGGCTGGAGGACATTAAACAGGGAGTAGATCAGCTTAATCTGGCTTGGGGACTTTTAATAGAAAAGATACCAGCCTGAATTTTCCTTTGCTACAGAAACAGCAAAGGTTCAGTGCGGAGGACATCCACTCGTAAACTGTTTGTAGCCAAAACCAAATGTCAGCTCAAAAGCAATCAGTCTAGGGCAGATCGAGAAGCTGACGAAAAACACCGACCTCGTCTGAGGAATTCCGAACCCAGGACCTCCAGGTTGAGAGTCGGTTAACGTTAACCACTCGGCCACAGAGGATCTTACTAAGTAGTTTCTCTTCCAGCTTCCAGATCGATGCACAGGTTCATATGGAAAATTTGAATTTTGCCGTGCAGCGCCTATATTTCGCGCCAAAAAAGTAGGACCGTTTATTTCCAATTTTTCTCACATAAGTCATTCCAGTTGTTTATTGGAGTTCACTGTAGGTGTAGACACTTCACGTTTTCAAACAACTCTTCCTCAGTTTTGTCACGTGGTCACGCATCCGCTTTGATAGAATTAATAAAATTAAATTAATAATTTACCTTGCTTTGTCTTTTGATAACTCATCACGTCATAAATCTCATCAACTCATTTCAAAAAGCCAGCGGTGATAGCACGTTAAATCGATTACTTCCCCATGGATCAGGAAGACAGGATAGGA
>NW_007394204.1:0-1069 GCF_000475195.1 Diaphorina citri | reverse complement strand
AAATTCCATACCTCGGCTGGGATTGAACCCACGCCCTCCTGTTTACCAGTCGAGCGCCTTGACCACCACACCACCGAGACAGGTGGTTCGTTCTCGTTCGTTCGTTCTCGGAAGCCACTGGCTTTCTCCTATTCTTAGCCTGTCTGCCTTTTTCGCTTTCAGGACAAGACCTTTGCAGTTTGTTACAGTTCCGTCCTATCAAACCTTGAAAAAATCTCTCCCTCAGGTCGGACAAATTTTGGTTAATCAGATGATTCTCCTATTCTTAGCCTGTCTTCCTTCTTCGCTTTCAGGACAAGACCTTTGCAGTTACAGTTCGCCCTATCAAACCTTGCAAAAATCTCTCCCTCAAGTCAGACAAATTTTCAAAATTTGGTTAATCAGATGAATGGAATTGCGGAGCAGACAATGAAATTCGTTCTCGGAACGGCTGGCTTTCTCGTGTTTTGTTCTTCTTCGCTTTCGAGACGACAAAAAAAATCGTCTCTAAAGTATGTAGGTAAATTTAGAAAATGTCTGATACCCAATTTCGTTCTTAGAACGACTATAAGCTTATCTCTGATAACCTGATAAGGAACAATGGGTTATCCATTATAGGTATTCGTTAGGTAGGTGACAAAATTGGTTCTCTCCATTATCATGAGTAGTCTAATGTATTTTTTTTTTTACTAACAATAGATTAATAGATGATAACAATGAGACTTCCCCAAGGTCATATTGCTAACTGTGTGACCTTGAAATCGAAGATGAACATAGGCAACACTGTAAAATACTGTACAAAATGTGTGTCGCCCACACTTGCCTGATTTTACAGTTATGCAGACTTCTATGTAAAAAGGCCTTAGCCAGCCTAGTTAGCTTGGTTGGTAGCGCGTCTGCCTTGCAAGTGTTAGGCCGTAGGTTTGGCTCCCGCTCGAAGCGAACCGTCCCAATTGTCAGGCTGTTGCCTATGATCTTTTTCCGCGCCAATCACGTCAAGTTTCTTGCTTGCCAAGCCGCCTGTCAAGCATACTTGAAGGCGTGTGGTGAGCATTAGTACTCGGATGCGTTCAATCTAAATGCGTTCAAT
>NW_007394203.1:0-1069 GCF_000475195.1 Diaphorina citri | reverse complement strand
GACAATTTTACGATTTACGATGTTCAATGCAACTTTTCTAACGTTAACGAAGCTGCCCACACTGTTCTGATAAAGATTGAAGAGAACATACCTTCGATAATAATATAATTACTATAGATAAAGACGAAGAAGAGGAACAAGAAGAAGAAGAAGAAGAAGAAAGAAGGAACAGAAAAAGAAGAATAAAGAAGAAAAAGACCAATAACAAGAAAACGAAGAAGAAGGAGTCGGAGACGAAGAAGAAGTAGTAGTAGTAGTAGTAGTAGAAGAAGAAGCCATAAAAGAAGAAGCAAATCAAATAAAAACTATCATCCAAGGACATCTGGGAAACATAATCCATTACAGAAGAAGCCATAAAAGAAAAAGCAAATCAAATAAAAACTATCATCCAAGGACATCTGGGAAACATAATCCATTAATCCCAGCCTTCCCATCCATGATTCACATATTCACACGAAATACAAATCTGATGGTTTTTTCACAATATCTACCTATAAGAATTCACAATATTCATAAATATTCACAATGCCAATTGCGTAATTCTTTGGAGTAACATTCCGCAAAAACGGGTCCATAAAAAATCGACATTCTCCCCAAAAATATCCGAATTGCAAAGAAAAAGAATGATGGGAACTTTATAAAGTTGTGACATTTACTGCCACACCACATATTTGTGAAGGTTAATATCGAGATTTTTTTGTAACGTACCGACGTATAATTTTTATTTACTTAATCTAATACATACCAGTACCAGTAATAAACATCACATGCCTTCAAGTACAAGTACACTCATGATTTACCTTGCCCTTGGGACCAATTTTGAAGAAACCATTTACTGATGAAAATTTACCTATAATATAAAGACTCCGATCCTGCTCAAAGATCGAAGATTTCTTCGTGAGATTGTAAATCCAGATGTAATCCATAATACTTTCAACGATAAATTCTCTAGGTTCCAGGTAATCTCGGTGTTGTTTTGAGTTATACCTACACTGTTGTAGAATTTATAAGACTATGAGTATGAGATCACTGCCATCATAATCCTTACCAAGTTTATGACCAATAACAA
>NW_007394202.1:0-1069 GCF_000475195.1 Diaphorina citri | reverse complement strand
CTATGTAAAAAGTTGTGAAAAATCCAAATCTGAGGTCAAAACTCCGAAAAAGTAACTTTAAAAGGTCGAAAATTCAATCTTTAATTGCCGTTCTAATCAAAAAGTTCAAAGATTTGTGACGTCAGATTTCACGTCAAAATGCGCAGAAACGCTTACGCACAAACAAACGAAGTGGGAGTCATGAATAATGACGTCATCGCCTACGGGAGCGTATGCCGTGACGTCAAACTTTACGATTTACCGGTATTTTTTAAAATCGATTCAAAAGTCGTAAGAAAAGAAAAATTCCGTTGGTCCTCATTTTTCCTGCTCTATGACTTTGAAACATCACCCAAGTAAGCGCAACTGATCTATTCAGTTTGAAAAAAATCAGCTGTCACAGGATCCCCAAAAAAGGTACTAAATACCTGCTTCGGTGATGTAGTGGTCAAGACGCTCGCCTGGTAAACAGGAGGGCGTGGGATCCCAGCCGAGGTATGGAATTTTCTCCTCAAAATAATTTGAGAATTTGACCACAATAATAGTAGTAGCCTACTGCTGGAGTAAAGGGACTTTTTCAGTCCTATGCGAGCAGTATAAATAAGCACTAGTATTACGTATTACCTACCATTAGTTACTAAACTGTAATTCTAGTCTAAAAAAAGAAAACCATCAATTTCTCAATCACATAAAAAATATTAGTGCGTGGTGGGTACCGATTTTATTTGCAAGGAAAATATTATATTATAATACAATCTAGTGTTTTTTTTTTAGTAATTACCTAATAGAAATTTCGTTATGGGATTGTAAAATAAAAGGCTACAAAGACTGTTGAAGAAGGGCATGTAGTGCCTTTATCATAAACATAGGTTTGCTTTTAAACGTACCTATGTACATTTTTTTAAAGAGAAAAATGTAGAGTATTACATTCACAAATAGTTAGCCAGCCTAGTTAGCTTGGTTGGTAACGCGTTTGCTTAGTAAGCGCTAGGGTTGATTCCCGGCGGGGCGGATTTTATCCTGCACAGATAAGGATCGTTCTCGGAACGGCTGGCTTTCTTCTATCCTGTCCTCCTTCTCTGCTCGCACA
>NW_007394201.1:0-1069 GCF_000475195.1 Diaphorina citri | reverse complement strand
TCCAAATAAAGGTCCATGCCAAATTTGGTGCTTTCCTGACGAAATGCAGCTTTTTTGACGTTAGGCCACCGACTAATAAAGTAAAGGCTCCAATTCATTCCTGTAGGTTGTCTCCAATGACAGTCAATTATTTGAATTGACAAAAATATCACTATGAAACAAACAACTGAAAGTAATTGAAATACTAGAGGTACATAAACATATGCCATGTTTTGTCATTACTAATATTATGTTGTCCCAATGTTGGTTTATGATGAAACATGTGTACAATTGTACATTATTGAAAATTGAAAGTACTGACTATCAATAGTATCAATGATAGGAAGAATTACCTACCTACCACACATACATATTACTATTTTATCTACGGTGGGTGGGTAGGTAGGTACATACATATTATTACGGGCTGTCAAGGGAGAGGGGGGTGTAACTTAATATGATTACGTCATTCCTGTAGGTTGTCTCCAATGACAGTCAATTATTTGAATTGACAAAAATATCACTATGAAACAAACAACTGAAAGTAATTGAAACACTAAAGGTACATATGCCATGTTTTGTCATTACTATTATTGTGTTGTCCCAATGTTGGCTTATGATGAAACATGTGTACAATAAATTGTATTACATTATTGAAAATTGAAAGTACTGACTATCAATAGTATCAATGATAGGAAGAATTACCACATACATATTACTATTTTATCTACGGTGGGTGGGTAGGTAGGTACATACATATTATTACGGGCTGTCAAGGGAGGGGGGGTGTAACTTAATATGATTACGTTTTGACATTTTACATTGTTAAATATTACCTATTTGTATCTTCGGTCCTGAACGTACGAACTTTCAAGTCAAATTTTAAAATAAACCGTACGTAGTACGTTCCGTACCGTACCGTAGAAGGTAAATGCAAAGGTAGCCACTTAAGTCCTCGTACAAGGGTTGTTTATAATTATAACTTGACAAGTTTGAAGACTCGGTTTTGTTTTGGGTTCAGCTTCAGAGGAACTGGGAAGTTCAACTTGTTTTATGGCTGGACTGCTGGAGCCATAAAGTTTAAACTTGG
>NW_007394200.1:0-1069 GCF_000475195.1 Diaphorina citri | reverse complement strand
TAACCTAAGAGATGAAGAATCAAGGAGAAGAGAGAGAGAGAGAGAGATTTGTCTGACAGAGGAGACGCAAAAAAACCTCATTTCGAGAGAAAGAAAGCGAGAGAATGGGAAAAAGAAAGAGAGGGAGAGAGAGAAAGAAAGGGAGAGAGCAAACCTAATTTCAAAGGGATTAAAGAAAAAGAAAATATCCCTCAAAGAAAATCCGCAATAACATTGAAAATTATCAAATATCTCTGGTTTTTGACATCGGAATCCTTTTCTTCTTCTCCTTCTTCTCTTCTCCTCCTCCCCCTACTCAAATTCCCATAGAAAATACATACATAATGTTGGTAATGGAAAATAATTTGCCTATATATCTTACATAAGCCACTTTTGATCCTTTTCTTCTTCTCCTTCTTCTCTTCTCCTCCTTCCCCTTCTCAAATTCCCATAGAAAATATATACATAATGTTGGTAATGAAAAATAATTTGCCTATATCTTACATAAGCCACTTTAGCGCCATTCATTGGGCCTTCCATAGGCTTTAGGCCCATCCATCACGAGATATTTTCGGACAAGATAAAAGCATTTGGGCCTATTCTTGTTGTTGACTGAAACCTAATACCTCCCCCCCATACTTTTCTTCGAAGTTCGAGCCCTGCTATCTAAGCATTTGGGCCTATTCTTGTTGTTGACTGAAACCTAATACCTCCCCCCATACTTTTCTTCGAAGTTCGAGCCCTGCTATCTAAAGATGTAAATAATGAGATGATAGAGTGATCTGGGGTTTGCATATTCAATTTGAGAAATGTATATGAAAATGTGATGTTCATCCTATAACCTATGTTGACACTGATTTGACTTACTTTATCATGGACACTCGTTGCTATCTTGCAAGTGTCCATGATAAAGTAAGTCTAATTAATATATTGACCGTTGCAATGAACTCTCAAGAATACGTAAGATTCACTATCACTATATTAACACACACATTGTACAAACATTATGTATCTACTTATATAGGAACACGATGAAATATGTGTACACGATTTTCCTAAACATTTTTAGATTTTACTGAGGATTTGAGGA
>NW_007394199.1:0-1069 GCF_000475195.1 Diaphorina citri | reverse complement strand
TGCTAAGGTCTTATCGTCCCGAAATCGAAGAGAGAAGGAAGACAGGATAGAAGAAAGCCAGCCGTTCCGAGAACGAACTCACCTTATCCGAGTCTGTAGTATTGCCAGACCCATAGGAAGCCAAAGATCCTCTATCACAATTGTCTTCGTCCTCCATGTTGGGCTGATTTGAGCGTGACTTCAATTTGGCGGGTGACTTGGGCGGAGCAGCCAGGGGCAGGGCTGAACTGAAGTAGGTTTCCTGGATCACCTCACGGAGTCGTTTCACCCACAGCTGTTTGGCTTCGAGGGAGGAGGCCTGAAGAAACAAGAGCGAAAGAGGGTTAATTGGTATTTTTTCGTGCTTTTGTCAAGAGCGAAAGAGGGTTAATTGGTATTTTTTCGTGCTTTTGTCAAGAGCGAAAGAGGGTTGATTGGTATTTTTTCGTACTTTTGTCAAGAGCGAAAGAGGGTCAGGTAGTATTTTTTCGTACTTCTGCAAGCTAAAATTTCAAGTGGTTGAGGGTGGGGTAGGTTCCTGTGAAATCAAGCGAAATTAAGAGCTTCCTGTGAAAAAGTTTCATCTCACTATTCATTTCGTAGTAATAAAACAACTGCTACATTAGACTCGTGTGGTCCGCGTCGTAGCATGTCCCTCATAAGATGGGCGATACAATACTTCCCATTCAGCTGCTGGGTACTACGGACCTACATATGCCTCTGATTAAATATTGGTAAGACACAAAGACTTCCCTTCCTCCCATTTTTGGCGTTGGGTCAACACAAGGACACCAGAAAAAAAAATCGTGTCGTGTGTAGTGGGAACACTTTCATTTAAATTACATTGCCTACAGGGACATTCGGAAAAAAATCGGATGAAACTCACGACACGAGTGGGAACAAGCCTATAGGGGGACCTAGATTTCACATAATGTTGTTGTTGTTTTCAAATGCTCGGAGTTGACTATTAGGTCATTTTCTCTATTTCACATAATGTAAACACTCCTTTCTCACCTTAAGTAATATTCTACAGTCGGATATAGGGGCACGTCCCGTCCACACCGCAAACTTGCACTCGTCCCCCTCAATA
>NW_007394198.1:0-1069 GCF_000475195.1 Diaphorina citri | reverse complement strand
TGAATTGGTCGTGTTAAATTTCACGGAAGGAACCTACTCTGTCATCTTGGAGCCACAGCTGTCGGGTATCAAACATCTCAGTCCACATCCCAGACACTCGCTAATGTATGTCGTATATGATCATAATACTGTGGGAGTGATAGATTATCATGCTCAAGAAATAAAGCGAGTGAAGAAGATTACTACCATGAAGGTAATTTTCTAGCTAGGGGATGTTAAGCAGAGAGTAGACTAAAATAGACAAGTTTCGCGGAGTTCGCGGACGATATAACTTTGACAATCTGCTGAAGACGGGTCTGGAATTCATACCCGAAACGTCTAAACCAAACATTAAGGTACGTGCCAACTATAAGTCCTAGACTAGACCAGAAAATTGTAAGTTAGAGAGTAGACCAGCGTCTGGCTGTGCGACTATAAACAGGAAGGACATCTAAGTCCACATCCCAGACAGTCGCTAATGTATATCCTATATCAGGGGTTTCCAACTTCCATGTGTATGCGGGCCACATGCACTGTCGGAGGAAGCACTGTGCAATATAGCTTCCCCTTTTAGAGATTCTCTACCATTGCACATGTGACATGTTTGGCAACAATGCCTGTTTTTTTGCTGTCACATTGATCTGGACACACTATAGTGCTACCTTGTTTGTTTATACTGCCAGCATAGAGCTGAAAAGTCCCTTTACTCTCGTTTCTTCCCCTCACCTTGCCAACTTTCCTTCCTTCTAGGGGAGCATTAGGCCCCCCCCCCCCACAACTTTTCAGAAATGCAGTCCGATCAAATTTTGAGCGCCGCAGACGAAATTTTTCAAGAAGTATTCTCTTTTGTACAAATCCGAAAAACCTTCGCGGGCCAGAAAAATGGTCTGTCGGGCCACATGTGGCCCGCTTACACATGGAAGTTGGAAATCCCTGTCCTATATGATCATAATACTGTTGGAGTGATGGACTATCAAGTTCAACAGATGAAGCGAGTTAACAAGACTACTAACATGAAGGTAAAACCAAAACTTTGGGCGTAGGTAGGTGTTGTCCCAAAATAAACAGCCCAAAATGAAAAGTACCAAAA
>NW_007394197.1:0-1069 GCF_000475195.1 Diaphorina citri | reverse complement strand
TGGTACCTCGTCTGTTTTCTATCTGCTCAGACTTCAACCAAGATACATTTATGTATCTTGCTACATACTTATATCTGTATACATAGCAAATATTACATAATATATACCTACATAATATCTGGAGTAAACAGAACATATAGGGGTTATAGAAAATCGTAAAATGTAGGTAGTACAGTAAGGTATACTATCAGTTTAAGTGAATACACCTGAAGTAAACACCATAGAGGTAATGGAAAGTCGTAAAATGTGGTACCCAGTCTGTTTACTATCAGTTCAGACTTCAGACAGAATAAGTATTTACATACTACAACTACATACATATCTTCAGACAAGATAATTTTCACTTTCTATTACTACAGTATAGCGAGCTATACTAGTTTACATAGGTATACCTGGATACATTGTGCAAACTACATCGACAATATTATGCATATAGGTGTATCTAAAGCAAATGATACCCATAACGCCTCACCTCCAACATCAAAAGATCAAAACCAACAGCAAAACCAACCCTGAAACCACGACCAAAAACTCTAATAGATATTAATATTACATAATTTACAGCTAGTTGTTAGGACAAGATTGAAAAATCTACTGAAAGTCTCCAACAGTAAAATGCATAGGTACCTACATACATACCTTGTTTAATATTGCGAGCACAGGACTGAAAAGTCCCTTTACTACAGCATCAGCAGTCCAATCCAGGTCTCGTGTGTTTGACCTTGTTAAGACTGGTGTGATAAATGGACTTTTCAGTCCTATTGGTGCAAGATTTGGACAGGCAGTTAGATCTCTGCCAGTCCCTTTGAGCTGTAGAAAACAATGTTATGTCCCGAATCTAAAGGTGGGTTTACACGCTTCAACCATTTGCACAAACTGCCTTGCACATGTCGGTTTGAATAAGTGAATCGTAGAGCATGAATGCAGGCTTGAAGTTTGCAAAAGCAAAAAAAAAGTCTAGGTTCTTTTCACAGTTTTGTGCAACAAAGCGGCATGCGCAAGCCAGTTTGCGCAAATGGCTCGAGCTTGTAAATCCACCTTAAAGCTAATAGTATGCCAACTTACCTCA
>NW_007394196.1:0-1069 GCF_000475195.1 Diaphorina citri | reverse complement strand
TAGCACTTTCTGACTTAGAGGGTTCGATACTCAAATGTAATAGAAAGTCGTGTGATGTTCACACCAGATTTTTTTTTTTTACTGCTTTACCCCGGTATTTTTGATAGAGGGAACTGCTAAGGGCTAAGTTCTTGTCGTCCTGAAATCGTAGAGATGAGAAGAAAAGAAGGAAGACAGGGATAGGAGAAATCCAATCAAAAATTATCCGTTCAGGATAAAATTCGCTCCGGGCGGGAATCGAACCCACAACCTAGCTAACCAGGCAGGCTCATTGAACTGTAAAACTCACTAGAAAAAAAAAAGAAGAAGAAGAAGAAGAAGAAGAAGAAGAAGAAGAAAAAAAACACGTTCATCAGGCAACAGGCATGCATGCTGGTTGAATAATATGACAGCAGGCAGCATGAAAAAGCTCAAGAGCTTAAGCTCTTTCATGATGCCTGTTGTTCGAGTTCATATAAAAGCCTGTCACAGGTGACAGTCCTTCCAATGGTGAAGTGAGAAGAGAAAACAGGCAACAGGCATAGGCATTTCTTTTTATGCTCTAAAGACTCTAAACTAAATGACTAACTTTATGCTCCATGGCTTTATCCACATTATGCTTTTCCTGGCAACACTGTAAAATTTATTGAACCAACCAGTGTGACCAACCTCAAGTTCGAAAAGTATATTATTTGATATGAAAAGAAATGTAATTTTTTAAATTCAAATATCGCCGCTGCCGAAGTCACACCGCCTAAGTCGATTTTTTCGATTTCGGGTTTTTTGTTTTATCTGAAAGTGTTCTCTATTCTACACGTTGTGGCGAAGTTGTGTTCAAAAATTCCTAAAGATAGCGCAGTTATAGCGATTTTTGTATCACCGCATATCTGTTTTTGGCCGAAAACACCGCCTATGAGATTCAGTATGGCAGTAAAAGCCTAAGTGAAAGGACACCACGCTGGGAGAGGAATTTCAAAGGTCAGTAAAAGTGTTTTCTGTAACTGATCCTAAGATTAAATTGTGTTAAAGTGCATTTTTGCAGTGTTTTCAACCTTTTACAAACTTCCAAACTGAAATTACTTTAGTATTT
>NW_007394194.1:0-1069 GCF_000475195.1 Diaphorina citri | reverse complement strand
TTTTAACGCTGTTTCGGATACGGAGATTGGTGGTTCAAGTTCAGGTCAAGTCATAAAACTAAACAGTGAAACAAAACTTAACCCGTGAACAATATCTGTGATGACAAGCATGAATGCTGAACACAATTGAAATATTGTTTTCCTCAATTTTATTTAGTGAAGAAGGGCAAATGGCATTCAAAGTCGAGCCCCTTTTAAATTAAATTTACCAAAAAAAAAATGGTAATAATAATTTAGTGAAATGTGTATAAAATTTCAACCCATGGCTTGTGTTTGATCATCGAGCTGATTATCATTGAAACACTCCCCCGGGCAGGAGATGCTCTAACACGAGACCTACCCTCATTCTACAGGTCTACACTCTACCTACAAGGTCAATGTCCTAAATACAACTCTAATCTTATTAAACCTCTGGTGATACAAATAGATAAACCAGATGAAAAATCGTCTGAAACCGTGAAATCGTTCAAGCTAAATGAAAAATCGTGTAAAACCGCGAAATCGTTTTAACCTGACGAGCTCCTTCGGGTTTTAACGCTGTTTCGGATACGGAGATTGGTGGTTCAAGTTCAGGTCAAGTCATAAAACTAAACAGTGAAACAAAACTGAACCCGTGAACAATATCTGTGATGACAAGCATGAATGCTTAACACAATTGAAATATTGGTTTCCTCAATTTTATTTAGTGAAGAAGGGCAAATGGCATTCAAAGTCGAGCCCCTTTTAAAATAAATTTACCAAAAAAATGGTAATAATAATTTAGTGAAATGTGTATACAATTTCAACCCATGGCTTGTGTTTGATTAGATATGGAGGAAAAACATGGAAACCCAATCTCAGTAATGAAATACATATATGAATTCACGTATTCCTTTCTGCCAGCACGTAGGCACTTGGTTGACCCCTTTTTTTCGCCGGAACTTGCCGATTGCAAACTCCTTACTTTTTTTTCGAAGAAATTCGACTGTGATCAAAACATTTTTTATCAATTTTTTATTCCCCGAAATTTGAGGCCAAAGTTCAAACCACCATCTCGGAGGGCAAGAAGCGTGATGATCTAGTAACTAAT
>NW_007394193.1:0-1069 GCF_000475195.1 Diaphorina citri | reverse complement strand
AGGGTTATCCTATTCATAAGAACATATGATAGTAACAAAATTAATCTAAATGTGGAATTGAACCAACACAGATATAATCTGAGAACTAATGAATTAGACCTCTTTGTAGCTTTTAGAAAAACAGTGAAATCATCAAATAGTGTATTTATTGCCGGCTCCAGATTATATAACAAGCTACCTAGCGAAATCAGAAAAATTGAAAATCTTGATATATTTCGTCCAAAACTAAAAGATTATTTAATTTCTAAAAGTTTGTATTCCTTAGATGAACTTGATTGTATTGAATAGACAGCTACCCATGTACTTTTTTATTATTGTTACTATTATTATTGCTGAGGAAGGTCATCAATCAGAACTCAATCCTGTCTGTGAAGACAAAAAATAAATGTGAGTATCAAATTTAATACACTTGGCTCTGTCCCGAGAGTTAAAGTCCAAAGTAGATCTGTAGGTGAAATACAAAACTTTCAGCTGCTTGCTCGGGGGTCAAATCTCTTTGAGTTTGAGCTAGAAGTTCATACCTGTGAAGAGAAAAGGAAAAGACATAAAATTGAAAAACTCCTGTTTCTCACGGTATCTACGGATCCAAAAATACTGGAAGTACATAAGATCTCTACTTACTTTCTTTGACGTTTGAATTATGTACAATTATTGTATTTATGTTCAATAAAATTTGATTTGATTTGATTTGATTTGATTTGATTTGATTTGGTATACCCATACAACCTACGAGTATTTTGCCCTAAGGCAACCCAAGATTTTTTCAAAATCTTCAAAATTTCGTGTTCTTTTTTTTCTCTGCTTCCTCTTTTTCTCCCTCCCTTTTCATTCTTCTTTCGAATTTCCCAATTCTCTCTCTCTCTCTCCCTCTCTCCTTGTTATATCTTTTCTTTTCCTTCTCCCTCCTCCCTTTTCATTCTTCTTTCTTTTATCTGAGGGAAGATTTCGTCTCCCTCTCTCTTTTTGTTTCTCTTTTGCTCATCTCCTTCTCCTTCTTCTTCTTCTTCTTCTTCTTCTTCTTCTTCTCCTCCTCCTTCTTCTTCTTCATCTTCTTCTTCTCCTTCTTCTC
>NW_007394192.1:0-1070 GCF_000475195.1 Diaphorina citri | reverse complement strand
TTATGGAAGACATTTATTCTTTGCTAAGTAGAGGAGCGTATTTTCTTGCATTTGAGGCAGAAGTCTGAAGGAAAAGTCCCATCTAAAAATCCTTCATAAACTCGACATACCAAACCTCTGGCATCATACACATGATCTATTTCCAGCTCTGGTTAACATGTTCAATATACCCAGGGTAAAATGTCACTCCCATAATGACAAGCTAGGAATAATGACCACTCTGAGATCATTTGAGAGACTGCCCTGGGCAACCTAATATTCCATCATGTAGAAACACTTACATAACTTCGCAGTCCAGACATCTCGAGGCGAACTACTTCGTCGAACCTCGAACTTTGTTCCAAATTCTAATTAATGGTTGAGTGACTAAACTTCGGACCACTCACTCTCAGGACGGTCGAGTAACTACGCCACGCCAATCAAGTGCCATAAAAGTACTCGATTCTTGTGATACTAACGCATTCGATGACTGGTGTATACGTATGCTACAATTGCTACATTGTCTTATGTAATTAATTCAATACGCAGCTATCTTCAGGTATCTTTGATATTAATATTAAAACAAAATCAGAGCAGAAGGAACTCCTACCTATACATACCTACTGACTGGTGATAGTGACGGACTCTAACCAACTGACTAGTTATACTGAAGGTAGACTTGAAATTCAGTCTTAGCACACACATCCTGTCATGTCCGTCCTAAATATGAAACTGTCATTCCAAAGCTAACGGCACAGTGAGGTGAATTTGGAATACACACTGTTGAGTGTCGCCTATCAGCATCGGATCAATAAGACCACGAAATAGTCATGTTTTCTTGCAGGAATCGATAAATCGCCATCGACACTTCCAATTGAGCTAGTTTTCAATAATGGTCTGCTGCTTGGAGAATTTACTTTCCTAATGATCTTGCACACCTAGACCAAGGTTTGAAAGGATTCGATCGGTTTTAAGAACGAAAAGAACAAGTTTCAGTCAGAAAGAGGAATTCGTTTCTTCTTTGCTTAGTACTGCAAATGGTAAGTTCAAAACTGACGAGGTTCCCACAACAGATGAGGACATAAGATTGA
>NW_007394191.1:0-1070 GCF_000475195.1 Diaphorina citri | reverse complement strand
ACATTCTATTTCTGGGATTTTAAAAACAGCTCATATAGAAAATTCAAATTTTTTTGGACAAATAATTGAAATTACAAATCAAAAAAACAAAGATAATTTTATTAAAGAAATTATTCAAGAAAATTCTTTGATGCCTTTTGATCAAAATATACGTTATTTAAATGGAAAAAGATATGTATTGTATTTTAATAAAATTTCTTCAAAAAAAAATGCATTTCCGTTATTTTGGAAAAATGATGGAATTTATCTTATTACTGGAGGTATGGGTAAATTAGGGTTAATTTTTGCTAAAGAAATTATTAATTCAACAAATAATGTTACATTAATTTTAATTGGACGCTCTAAATTGGATTTATTACAAAAAGAAAAATTAAATTCATTAAAAATTAGAGGAGCAAAAATTAAATATTATTCTATAGATGTAACAGATCAAAAATCTATTTTAGAATTAATAAAATCTATTAATTTAAAAAAAAAACATGGATTAAATGGTATTCTTCACTGCGCGGGAATTATTAAAAATAATTTAATTTCTAAAAAGAATATTAGTGAATTTAAAGAAATTTTATTAGTTAGAGCTTTAGGTGCTATTAATTTAGATATAGCAAGCCGAGGAATAAATCTAGATTTTATGGTTTTATTTTCTTCTATTAGCGGAGTACTTGGGAAGTATAAATATTGTGATTATTCTACTGCTAATTTTTTTGTAAATATGTATTCTGAGTATAGAAATCAATTATCTTCGTCTGGTTTAATCGAATCTCAAATAAATCCTATAGGCCGAACATTATCAATTAATTTTCCTTTATGTAATAACGATAAAATAAATATTGATAATTATAATAAAAAATTAGTTTACAAAGACATTAAGATTAAAAAACTAAATACTGAAAATATACTTTCTATATTTTATTATGCTATGTATACTAATTACAATCATATTATAGTATTACAAGGTAAGTTACCTTATTTACGAAAATTATTGCCTTTAAATAAAAAAACTACTCAAAAGAAGAGTACTAAAAAATTATCTGATAAAAAAACTACTCAAAAGAAGAGTACTAAAAAAT
>NW_007394190.1:0-1070 GCF_000475195.1 Diaphorina citri | reverse complement strand
GAAAATAGGTTCAGGTAGATTTAGGCTGAGAATAACATGAGATAATCACAAATCTGTCAAGTGAACCGTAATTCTGCTAATTACTAATTAGTCCCATTTAGTTGCGCTGCCGAGATACTTTGTTTCAGAAATCTGGATCGAATTAATTAGATTTATCTGTTTTTGGTGTAAAGGTAGATTTAGGCTGAGAATAACATGAGATAATCACAAATCTGTCAAGTGAACCGTAATTCTGCTAATTACTAATTAGTCCCATTTAATTGCGCTGCCGAGATACTTTGTTTCAGAAATCTGGATCGAATTAATTAGATTTAAATATCTGTTTTTGGTGTAACTCAGAATCGATAATATTGCCTTGTATAGGAAACGAAGTGGCAATTAAAATACCTTTGGTGATACCCTTGATAAGGGGATTAACACCAAATAAAGGAGGTTTAAATGGTTAGCACCATACCGATCCATTATATGATTCTATATGAATATTCCCTCTTTTGCTTCTCAAGAGGCAAATATTACCTAGCTGGCTGAATTAATAATTACACATCATGAATTGAGTGATCAAAATAAATGCTTTATTTATGTGAAGGAAAACTTGGAAAGTGTAGCACAAACTTATAACTTCTACTCTGGTATTCCCATTCCAATAGATTTCCAATTGATATGTATGTATTATGTAATTTCATCAATAAGTTAAATGGTTTCTTCAAATTGATCCCAAGGGCAAGGTAAATCCTTGACAAATGTTATGGTCGGTACTTTTTTTTTTATTCCTAGCTGAAGCTTAAGTACTTCGTTTGACTGCATACGCGGCTTTAATCATTGAGGTTGTATGGTAATACACAGGGCTAGGCTTGAAAAATAGAGGAAAAAAAAAGACTGTCAATTTTTGGAAATCGATTTTTCCTGTTTGAAAGCCTAAGTCTATCCTAGCCTAGCCCTGTGAACAACCATTACCTGGACCTAAACCTTGCGCATTCATACCCATACACTTGAGTATCCCTCGCACCGACATCATCATTAAGGGAAAAACTGAAATAAAACGAGTGTTAATGAAAGTTGATGAGGGTACT
>NW_007394189.1:0-1070 GCF_000475195.1 Diaphorina citri | reverse complement strand
TTTACCCCAGCAGTCTAAATAAGGTCTCATGTTTGTATTTTGTGAGTTTAAGTTTGAGATGTGTAAACGTTGAGAGTTCGTCACCTAACTCTCAACTGTATTTTGTGAGTTTAAGTTTGAGATGTGTAAACGTTGAGAGTTAGGTGACGGTAGACGAAATATCTAGCAACATAGGTACGTATATTGTAGCGCAAATCAAATTTCTCAGACATAATTTCACATAGGCAGTTCATCAGAAGATATAACCCCCATCCCTTCTCCTGCAGATGAGAATCAGTAGATCCGTAATCCCTCCTCCTTCTCCTTCTTCTTACTTCTCCTTCCTCTTTCTTCTTCTTCTTCTTCTTCTTCTTCTTCTTCTTCTTCTTCTTCTTCTTCTTCTTCTTCTTCTTCTTCTTCTCCGTCAATAATAAATTACGACCCGATCAAAACAACTGGAAGTTAGAAGCTCTAAACAAATTGACTTCAAACGTACGAACGGCTAGAAATTTATTACGACCCGATCAAAACAACTGGAAGTTAGAAGCTCTAAACAAATTGACTTCAAACGTACGAACGGCTAGAAATTTTACGTAGATACGTAGATAAATTTTACTAGCGCGAAGCACAATATACAAAAAATATAGGCTGATAAAGTAAAAATAACACATGCTTATAGTAAATTTTAAATCACTAGATTTTACTAGCGCGAAGCACAATATACAAAAAATATAGGCTGATAAAGTAAAAATAACACATGCTTATAGTAAATTTTAAATCACTAGACAACACTCTCTTTAGCCTTCTTAGTCTATTATAATACCACCGAAAGCGCGCTGTAAAAAATTAACGCCAAGGAAAAAACAATTAAAATTTGATTTTGAGTAGAGAGATAATCTGATTTTTTTTTTTCCTTTTTGAATCTCAAAACAATGCGAAATATGAAATATTGGAAAAATGGGAAAATCTAGAGGAAAAACTCTCCATGTTTCCTTTGTGGACAGTCTAGTCTGGGTGATTCGCCGAACTGCCACACTTACCTGAAATAAATGATGCAAACAGTGACACGTACCATTTACTTGAATAAATCT
>NW_007394188.1:0-1070 GCF_000475195.1 Diaphorina citri | reverse complement strand
TACTCGATTAAAGTAGCTACTCAATTGTCCTCACGAGGCTGAGTGCACCCCGAATTCCAAGCACAGAGCCGAAAAAAAAACCTCGGCCCCGCCGGGAATTGAACCCGGACCTCCTGCGTGCAGGCCTAGTGTGATACCAACTCGGCCAGGGAGGTCATTTCTTCCCTCAGATATTGTACTTTATTATTTCTCATGAATTTCTTATTGATGTACATACATTACTTTAGCTGTTGTTGTTGTTGTAGTAGCCATTGCCAAAGCAAACGAAACCAAATCAAGAATGATATTAAACTGAATATTAAACAAATTAGGTAGGTACATAGGTACTGATCGAATAAACTACGGGCTAAATAATTCCCGGAGGGACGAGCCCAGCTTGTTTTTTAAAGAATCTAATATCTTAATTTATTTCTCGTTATTGCAGAGGCTACTCACCTACCTAGGGGAAGAATCAATGGATAAGAAGAAAACCCCATTCGATACCTCATCCTGGTCTGTACAGTGTCCCAAGGTAAGTTTACCTAGAGAGACTTAAAGAATCTAAAATAAACAACCCCTGCCCATAGTTCTGACAAATAAATAAATAGCTCCATCTCCATCTCTAAAGGTAATGACGAAGTAGTGGAAAAATTGTCGAATTAAAACTTGGAAAAAGCTAACCTGGTTTATTAGTTGTAGTTTGGACGATAGCGCGCCTGCCTTGTAAGCGCGGGTTCGATTCCCGTCCCCGCCAAGGGCGAACTTTTATCATAAACATATAATAATGTTCGTTGTCGGAACTGCTGGCTTTCTCCTATCCTGTCCTACTCTCTCCTATTTCGGAACGATGAACAGTTCCCTCTAACAAACCTTTTTTCATTAATGATCGCTCGAAAAAATATCAACCTCAATTCAAAATGTTGAATAAATTCTTGATCTTAATTTAAATTTTGAGATTTTCCTTGTCCTAAATTCAAATTTCTTGACCAAGAAAAAGACAAGTAAAATCGTCGCTTTAAAACATGAAACTCACATCGTTCGCTCGTTCTATTTACAGGATGTCCCTCAACAGCAGAATTCCAGTGACTGTG
>NW_007394187.1:0-1070 GCF_000475195.1 Diaphorina citri | reverse complement strand
GAGTGTTTGTACGCTGAAATGTGACGCTTGAGTGTCTCTTGCTTTTCTAGAAGACTGAAAGAAGAGAATTTTGGAAAGATTTACAATTTTTATGCTAAAAGGGTAGAAAGAATTAATCCCCCCACACAAACATAAATGTGAAAAAAAAGGCCAAGTTCCTATCCAAAAATGTCGGCCTGTAAAAGTGGTGAGATCAGAAAATAAGGCCAAGTCTGCATTCCCAGTTTTTCGTGTCTGCTGAAAATGCTGGATCCCAATTCCTTCAACCTTCTTTCAATTTCAACTTGGCAATGTTTTCTTTCTCAAATTATTAAAGACTTACCTATTTTTAACATGAAAATAAAAGGATTGTAGACTTGGCCTTATTTTCTGATCTCACCACTTTTACAGGCCGACATTTTTGGGTAGGAACTTGGCCTTTTTTTTCACATTTATGTTTTTGTGGGGGATCTCACTCCTTTTTTCTAAGTGTGTATTTACACGTGATTAGTAGGTACAAATCTCCTTATTACCTAGCTTTTGCGATCTTTTGAAAAATTTCCGCGAGTTGTTGTTGGTGAAATATCTTTTTTGATACCTAATTAAGCCTTTAGTCATTAAAAAAGCGGTCGAAATACCGTTAAATGTATAAAAATACTGTAAAACACCTTTAACTGTTGTTCCGATGTTCATAAAAACACTAAATGGGGGGGCTTTAGGTATGGTTTTGGGGGGGTCTACTCTCCTAACTTTTTCGATATCTCTAACCGTTAATTCCGCCTGTGGGCAGCGCCCAGTACAACTTTTGCCGATTTTCAGATTTTTCCCTTTAGACTTACCAAATTTCAAGTTTATACGACATCGAGTCGTAAAATAAGCGATTTTCAAGCCGTTCTTTTTACGCCTTCCGTTAGAACTTCGGGATTTCGCAGGCATAATAAGCAAGTATAGATTAACATATGGTCCAAATTTTGTGACATTACGTGGAAAATTAACGGAGTTGTGATAGGGGTAAAAATGCGTCGAAATGTTTCGTGTAATATACACACTGGCGTGCTCAGGCCGGAATTTGGCCTGGCGCACTGCCGTGC
>NW_007394186.1:0-1071 GCF_000475195.1 Diaphorina citri | reverse complement strand
ACTAACCTCACTCAATGTTGCTAAACTTTAGTGATCCATACGGAACTGGCACAATCATTGTGCTATTGCCACTGTATCAGGCTTTACAAACATTTAACTTTTAGGTCAAGTAGACTTGAGAGCTACACCTGATAGTGTGTGTGTGCGCTCATCAGGTATCAGGTAGACCTGACCAGGTGTAACTGTCAGGTCTACCTCATAGGGAGTGGCTGGCCTTAGGTGAGCAAACCATGCTTCTTCCCTACACGGATTTTTAAGCACTTCAACCTATAAAACTGATATGCCCCTCTTTTCACAGTTTTCATATCACCACCAGTTTAACAAAGGACTATTTGGTATTTCTCTATAATCATCAGTATTTTCATCAGTTTCTATACTCCTGACACCCAGTATACCTATGCTCAAGATACATTTCCTCAGGTTGTATTCGTTTATACTCCAACTAAGCACGCTGGAATGGAGTGTATATGTTTATGCAAACATCTTGTGCTGTACTTATTGCTAAGCGTATTTTGTATCTTCGTATTTCTACAGGTAAGTTTGTTTGTATTCCACATTTTGCTCTATTGTGTAACGAGACTGTTTCCTGACACGGAATTTCGTGTTCATTATTGATACTGATGCGATATTGATAGCGATAGCAATAGAGAGGTTATTTCTTATCAAGATTACTTGTTAAGAGCAAAACTAAGGCCAGCCACTTACTATCAGGTAGATCTGACAGGTACACCTGAAAACTGAAAAGGTCTACCTGATATCTGATGAGCACAGACACTATCAGGTACACCTGTCAGGACTACCTGATAGTGAATGGCTGGCCTTATCAAGATTATTAAATAATCTTGATTTGTAAAGCTGAGAACAAATTTTGTAAAGCTGAGAACAAAACTACGCAAGAGAAGTCCCTTTCACTGTCGGAAACTTCACTGGATTAAGGAGCCGAGATAGGTCATGGAAGGAGGCAACATTTCTGGGCGTCCAATGGCTTCTATACACCAACCCTTCCAACACAGACATAAAACATTGTCAAAGCACCCACAATAGTCGAAAAACAGTCAATACGCCGGAAAC
>NW_007394185.1:0-1071 GCF_000475195.1 Diaphorina citri | reverse complement strand
TATCTGGCCTGGTTATAAACCAACTCTTTCCATTCCAAAGGTTGCCTACCTGAACATGCTTCCAGGTCCCTAGATAAATGAAAAATCTACTGCATATACAAAGTCATGAGCTGTGAGATTTCGCCTAATTAAAAACGTACACATGATTTACTCTTGACATGGATTTGAAAATCTCGGAATATTCACGGGGATTTAAGTCTATTTATTAAGCTACATATGGGAGAAGCCCCCGCTCTAGGATTACTTCTACCTGAGTGGAGAGATATTTTACCAAGTATCCTTCTATATTTAACTAAATCCTCAACACGGAGTGAGGTAGTGAACTAGATGAGTGTGGAAAGTAGAAAAATGTTAAGTAGGAATTAGGAAGACTGGTGAAACATTTTAGATTTCATAGTAAAAAAAACTCTTAGTTGTGCATTTTATGAAATTCTCTCCTCTCATCCCCCTCTCCTTTCTCTCACTCCTACCTCCCTGATCAGGTAAATATTTGCTTATAGTGTTACCTTATTGTGGTGAAAATGTCACATCCACTATTAGAATAGTGGAGATGCCATTTTTTCTATCTCTTGGGTTCTTCTGTTAAAATCATTCTCCTCCTCTCCTTCTCCTCTTTTCTTATTCTACATATTATTTCACATGCCTATTCACAGCGTAGGCTTGTTTACACGGTCTGCAGTTGCTTTATTTGTTCATTTGTTTCCTCGCGACCTCCCCTCCTACCTTTATTCAATAACACCTGAACAACCCACACTCAACACACCAACGCTGAATTCTACGGCGAAAATGGAAAGAGAGACTAGGCAAAGAGAATGAGAAGGGAGAAATCGGGTGAGAGAGAGGAGAAAGAAGGGAACCGAGGGAAGTGTGATAGATGGATAGGAAAGAGAAGGATTGTGTGGTAGAAGGATAGAGAAGAGACAAATAAAGAGGAGGAAGAGGAAATGAAGGAAAAGAAGGGGGAGAGATTTGATGATGGCAGGGTGGAACTGAAATTTAAAATAATCCCCTATTTAATATGGCGTGGATGCAAGTAGAACCGAAAATATGGGATACAGATTATCGAAATAC
>NW_007394184.1:0-1071 GCF_000475195.1 Diaphorina citri | reverse complement strand
GTGCAGTCCAATCTTATGGGGGTGGACTCACCCCCATAAAATTGGAATCAAAGAGGACAATAATTGGTACACTTACCCTATCTATCCATTACATCCTTTAGCTGATAAGGTTATATGTTCGGTTATTATTTCATTACGTAGCTACTTGTCAACCAACCTCAGTGGTGTAGTGGTTAGCGCGATGGACTTCGGATCTGGAGGTTGGTGGTTCGAGTCCAAGTCAAGTCATAAAATTTAGCGTAGTGCATTAAGCGGGGAATGGCATTTGTGACAAGCATTCATGCTTAACACAATTAAAATTCCTACGTAGCTACTTTTCCAAGTTTCCTTCTGTTGTTTATCAGATATGCCAGCCTAGTTAGCCTGGTTGGTAGTACGTCGGTCTTGTAAGCGCTAGGCCGCGGGTTCGATTACCACCCGGGGCGGATTTTATCTTGAACGGATAATGTTCTTGTTGGAACGGCTAAGTTTCCTAACTTTCTCCCATCGCGTCCTCCTTCTCTTCGATTTCAAGTCCTCAGTCGTTACAGACAGACAGACAGACAGACACCGAAGCGAATACAATAGCCCGTCCACTATATCTTTTATTACTATCGTAATAATAAAGGAAGGACGGGCTAAAAATGTATGAAAAACTTACCTAAAGTGCTAGTACTCCTATTGGCCATGGATCTAAGTTCTAAAAATAAGAACAGAGCTTAGCCATGGATCTAAGTTCTAAAAATAAGAACAGAGCTTAGCCATGGATCTATAAGGTCTAAAATATTCTAAATCTCCTATGAGCCACAGCGGGAAGGTCTAAATTTAGCTAGATCTAAATTTAGCCCTACTTACATCCTTAAATTGAAACTGATAGAGGGAGAGAGAGAGAGAAGCAGAAAGAAATAGAGAAGAAATAAGAGCATAAAATACAAGGAAGAAAAATGTTTCATTCTGCTACTACCTATATCTTACTTTCTTTCTCTCTTCCTCTTTTTCTTATTTGAAGGGAGATAGGTAAGAATAGACAGATAGAGAGAGAGAGAGAGAGAGAGAGAGAGAGAGAGAGAGAGAGAGAAAGGGAGAGAGAGA
>NW_007394183.1:0-1071 GCF_000475195.1 Diaphorina citri | reverse complement strand
CGAGACCTTGTTTAGACTGCTGGGGTAAAGAGACTTTTTAGTCTCATTCGAGCAGGATAAACAAGGTATATTCTATTCCATTCTATTCTACCTCAGAGTAGCGAATAAATAAAAAACTTTGTTTACGTATTGCATGGTTGCTATCCAGACAGGTTATATTGTAGGGACATGAAAATTTTCCGTTTTGGGGTGCACTGTCTCATCAGGACAATAGTGTAGCTGATTAAAATCTCATCAAAAAAGGCGAGAAATACAAGTCTCGTGTGACTTTTGTGGATTTAAGCTAGTCAAAAAAGCCACAAAAGTAGGTACTTACTATAAAAGACTACCAAAAAAAATCACAAAAAGTACCTATTTACAATGAAAGGCTGTCAAAAGAAGGAACTTTCCAAAAAAGTTGGTTGTACTTACTATCGTCACCGAGTAGCAGTGTCATGACTTCCTCACTTGATTCAGATAGGAGTAGCTCTGTAGGGATAGCACACAGCACAGCATAACACCATAAAATATGACAAGAGTGCAAACCTATCTACTGTCAAACAACAGGGATGAGTTGTGACTGAACTCGGACAAATCACAGCTGGGATCTAGTTTGATTAACCCTTGCCGACAAGGAGTTAAATGCATGACTTTAAATTTCATTCTACTGTAATGTGTCAGAGAGGGTGGCAAGACTGCCTTGTAAGCAATAGGTCACTGCATCCTGGCCGGGGTGAACTTTTTCTAAACAGATAAGGTTCGTTCTCGGAATGGCTGGTTTTCTCCCATCCTAACCTATACAATCTCTGCTTTTTCAGTTCCCTTTTATCAAATCTCTTTTAAAAAAGTATTCTGGACTGCACAAAACTGAAAGGTGTCCTTCTCAATCCAAATGTAAGTATTGTTTTTTTGTTCTATGATCTTATAAATCTTTTTCTGACTTTTTAAAGTTTCTACTCCTGTGAAACAAGAAGATAGAAAGGAAGTAATTCAGACATAAACTGATCCCAAACACCACCGGGTTAACATGGTGGATGTGTGTACAGAGGGGTCAGATTTCATCAACTAGACTACTAGACAGCAAAGGTCATA
>NW_007394182.1:0-1071 GCF_000475195.1 Diaphorina citri | reverse complement strand
CGAATAGAACTTTGATTTAAAAAATTTGGCACAAAAAAGCGAATTGAACACAGAGAGTAGAACTTTAAACAGAGACTAATTCTAATACTGCGGGGGTAAAGGGACTTTTCAGTCTCATCCTATCAGTATAAATGAGGTATATATTCTATTCTATTCTATTCTATTCTAATAGGAATGCCTGAAAATCCAAACTTTTTTATGAAAATGATTTTACAAGGCAGACGCACTACCAACTAAGCTCACTATATAGGCTGGTTATGAAAATGAAGTCAGTCGATTCGAATATGAGGTCTCAATGGCCGGCCACTCAAGCCCAGACCATCCGATAGACCGCCATCTAACGAAATCGCGCCACTAAAAGTCGCGAGGCAGCCTAGTTAGCTTGGAGGGTAGCGCGTCTACCTTGTAAGCGCCAGGCCGCGGGTTCGATTTCCGCCCGAGGCGGACTTTATCCTGATCGGATAAGGTTCGTTCTCGAAACTGCTGGCTTTCTCCTAATCCTGTCTACCTGAGACAACCCTTCACAGGTATCCGCAACTTCGAGCTACTAGAATCCAATGGGCGACAGGCCTTGGCAGACAAAATGCACCAGCTCCCAACTTGTTTACTCAATCCATTATTCATAAAAGACATCGAATGCAGTTTCTCCCCCTCCTATTTAGAGGGAAAGAGGGATGGCTCCCAACTTGTTTACTCAATCCATTATTCATAAAAGACATCAACTGCAGTTTCTCCCCCTCCTATTTAGAGGGAAGGGAAAGAGGGGAGGGTAATATTCCCCAGGTAATGGGTAAATGATAGATATGTCTATACTTGGCGAACTGGTACGCACTTGTACCAGGAAATATAGATATTGGTGCGAATTGCAATATGGATGCCATTTTTGTATGCCCGACTACACGTAACAGCGGCTGCACACTAGTTGCGCTCCGAAAGACGTTTTTAGCGTAGGTATCCATTTTTTTGAAAACTTTTAGAAAGTAGGTAAACACATACCTACTAATAGGAAATAAAACTAATAGGAATTGGTATAGGAAATAAAAACTAAAAATACCTACCATACCATACCAT
>NW_007394181.1:0-1071 GCF_000475195.1 Diaphorina citri | reverse complement strand
GCGAAACTCGAGTCGGAGTAGAAAAACACAAATACCTAGTATCCAGTAATAATAGAAACGGTAAGAATAATGTTAACACTTCTGACTTCAGACCAACAGATATAAGTACTGGACTTTAAAAGCTTTTTCTGCCACACACATTCTGTCTGGCTGTCTGAGTGTGAATGGACAGCATAAGGCAGCTTACTAGCCTTACTTTGACAAAGGTTTAACTGCCAAGATCTTTAATGACAGAGTTTTACCCCTATAACAACAAACTATCCCCTCTACTCACATTAACACTACCCAGCCTGAATGGGACCAGGAAAAGCCAGGGGCATTTGATTACTCAGATGGTCAACCATCCAGATTCCAACATCTAGGTCCTTATCAATCAACTTCAGTGATCCAAGTGGGATCTGTTGTATTTGACATGTCATAACCACTCATTAGTCTTCTATCTTTTATCACAAACAGATGACTACCTACTTGACCAGCAACATTTCTAGTTTATACGTACAACATTGAGAACAAATTGATAGTCTCTTACCTGAGTCAAATTTGTAGGGAAATTCCAAAAAGAAAATGCTAGCTTTTCATGATTTTGTCCAGAACTGAATTATGTACTGATGTTAGAACGCAATTCGATAATCGTTTTGTAATGATAATCGTATTGTATGCACCTTAATGTTTTTACATCTGCTAGGTATTTTATTGATAAAGAATGCCGATAGACATTTCCCTAATCTGATTTGACGACGTAAAAAAAAAACTTTTGCAAAATTGCAAAGTACCTAGCTACCTAGCAAAATAAACTGGAAAACTGCAAAAAGTGCGAAAATGCATTTAAATGCATTCAAAATGGTGAACAGACACTCATTCACTTGGACATTCGTTCACCATTGTTGCCAGACTGGATTTTTGCTCAGCGTTTCCGAAAATTTTCAAGCCCTTTGATTGGTTGAAATGTGGCGCGAGATTTTTAAAATTGATAAAAAACAACAATCCTAAAAAAATGGTTGTGAACTTCGTTTTCCTTCTCCTTCGTGTCCATTTCCATTTATTTGTTCAATTGTATTATTAATATTTTAC
>NW_007394180.1:0-1071 GCF_000475195.1 Diaphorina citri | reverse complement strand
GAAGAAGAAGAAGAAGAAGAAGAAGAAGAAGAAGAAGAAGAAGAAGAAGAAGAAGAAGAAGAAGAAGAAGAAGAGATGAAGAAGAAGAAGAAGAAGAAGAAGAGAAGATGAAGAAGAAGAGGAGAAGATGATGAAGAAGAAACTTCGTTGTTCCCTTGTTGGAATTATTGGCACAATATAAAAGTTCTGTTTTTTTTCTTTCCCAATTAAATACATTCGGGGCATTAATAATATCACCCCGACCATTTGTAACAGGCAAAGTTGTGTAAATTGGAGAAGGTTGGGAGGGGACATTTTGTTGAACTTTCACAGCGATCAAACAACAAACAACGTTTTACAACGTCTGAATGGCTTTTAGTTTAAACAAAAGGGAAAGGGTTACAAAGACATATGTATGTACCTAATGCCCTACTTTTTCCTGACAGTAAATTTTCATATTGGAAATTTAGAATATTTATTGGTGAACAATGTCTTACATTCTAATTCTTGTTGTCTTAGACACTCTACTTCCTAATTTCCTCTCTCTGAGAATGAGGGGAGGGAACAGAAAGGGACAGGGGAGGACGAGGGACAGAGAGAGGAGATTACTTCTTCGTCTTCTTCTTCATCCTCTTCTTCTTCTTCTTCTTCTTCTTCTTCTTCTTCATCCTCCTCTACTTCTTCTTCCTCTTATTCTTCTTCTTCTTCTTTTTCTTCTTCGTCCTATTTCTCCTTCTTTTTCGTTTTCTTCTTCGTGTACTCCTTCCATTTCGTCTTCTTCGTTTTAATCCTCCTCTACTTCTTCTGCCTTCTGCCTTCTTCTTCTTCCCCTTCTGGAGAATGAGGTTTTCTCTTATTTGCATAACGGGACTCGTAAATAATATACAGGGTGGTTCGTGATTTGCGAACCACGCTTATATCTCAGAAACGGCTGGGAAATGAGGAATGAAATAAACGGCATCATGTAGATGAAATTTTGATGATTAAAATGGCTTTTTTTAAATTTGCAATTTTTTTTGCCAAACGGCCCATTTTTTGCCAAATATAGGTCACTTTTATGGGAACCCCCATTTTTTATTTAATTTTTGGAAT
>NW_007394179.1:0-1071 GCF_000475195.1 Diaphorina citri | reverse complement strand
TTGGATTGAGTGTGGACTGCATGGTGTGTGTGTGTGTGTGTGTGTGTGTGTGTGTGTGCGCGCGCGCGCTTGTGTGTGCTTGTGTGCGTTTGTGTAGTGGCACTTAGGAACCAAGGAGCAGAGAGAGAGGCCTATGCTTTGATTGAATATTAGTAGCGAGTAACATGTTTTGTGCCTCTCTGGACAAAGTTTACCGTGTGGTGTTGATGTACCAACCCGGTATTGCGTAAACAGTAAACATACACCTGCTTTGGTGGTGTAGTGGTCAAGAAACTGGTAAACAGGAGGGCATAGTTCAATCCCAGCCATGGCATGGAATTTAATTATCATTTAGTTGAGAATTTGACCACATAATAATGAAGCTCCTAAGGGTTAGGTGGTAGAGAATGCCTCTTGTGTTATCAGTAATCACCTATTATTAACCAATTGAAATATATCACTCAAGAGTCTATTATTAACAAATTTAATGGAGTGTGCCTGAGGGCTGCAATGTATTACAATCCACCCAAACCCAACTATCAATCAATCAATTTTAATTTGCACAAATATACAATTGTATGTGGTACAATGTTAAGACTATATACTAAACTAAAACTAAATCTGAATGACTACGATGAAAAAAATGACATGACAAATGACGAAAAAAAAAAACTAAAACTAAAAGAAACTATGAATCATAAAAAAGCTAATCACTGACTGTTCCCATTCATTGGATTTCTATACAGACCTATAGTTATTGGTCATTTTAGGCATGTCTTTAATTTTTTCTATACAATTGTATGTGGTACAATGTTAAGACTACATACTAAACTAAACTAAAACTAAATCTGAATGACTATGACGAAAAAAATGACATGACAAATGACGAAAAAAAACTAAAACTAAAAGAACTATGAATCATAAAAAAGCTAATCATTGACTGTTCCCATTCATTGGATTTCTATACCTATAGTTATTGGTCATTTTCGGCATGTCTTTAATTTTTTTTTTTCTATGACATATTTGTTGTCCTCTATCACTATGATTCATGGACAGACGAAGACCTAAGCTTGCACAAGGGAGAACATCTCG
>NW_007394178.1:0-1071 GCF_000475195.1 Diaphorina citri | reverse complement strand
TATTTTAATACATATATTTAGATAAATGGACAAAAATAGCACTGTCCATTGTCCATCTACATTTGAAGGGCGCAAGAGCGTAGGCGTATACCTATTACCTACTGAAATCGTTGTATCACATGAATGGCCTAACAATTACTACATAAGGCTATAATAACATAATAACTCATTGTTATTGTAAGATGTTACTAAAAAGTAAAAAGAAACTTAATCGTTGATTTT
Source organism: Diaphorina citri (assembly GCF_000475195.1). NCBI lineage: Eukaryota > Metazoa > Arthropoda > Insecta > Hemiptera > Psyllidae > Diaphorina > Diaphorina citri. The sequence goes on along the minus strand of NW_007394178.1, from coordinate 849 downwards.
CATTTTCAAAAATTATCAAGTGAAGTTCCTGCACAAGAAAAAGACCCAGGCCAAGTGCTAACAAACGTAACATCACCCATCCATATGAAAATTAATGTTGTAGGTACACATAGAAATGATTTGAAAAATCAAAACTCCAAGAAACTAGAGGGGCATATACGGGGATCGTTCGTGTGCATATCCTCCATGAATATTTATGAAATAATTCTATTCCTGGTAATTTTATTTGTAGCAATGTAAACTTATAGGAGGTTATATTTAATGACACTTATATTTAATGACAAAAAAGTCATAATACCCAGCAGCGAAACTGATTTGAAATGGTAAGTCGGGTAAGTAAAAGCATTGAAGGTGAGTTGGAAAGAATCCCAACTGCCAGGGATTTATTTTCCGCGGTCTGGTGATTTCGGTTACTTTTTCCAAGGTGGGTATCTACTTTCTGACGGACGTACGCTCCCTGATTTGAATTAAATTTCACTTATTTTCATTTTGTTAAGAGAGATTTTGATAGTCCGTGTAGGTACTCCGTGTCTAATATCCATCATGTGTAGTAGGGTACAACTAGGTACCAAGTTGAAGTCAAAGGAGTCTTACCTTATTTATTCTGCTATAAGATAGGACGGCAAAGTCCCTTTGCAATCTATTATTGGCCTTTCTGTCGGAACTTTCTGATTCTGCTTTGGCCACGTAGGGCGAAAGATAATCCTTCAGAAACCCAGGCATTCTAATATAACAATAATTGGGGTTCACCTCTAGCGCTGGCCAACCATAAAAATCTCTAACTATTGGGCGGGATCTCTATCTGCCTGCAGCCTCTTTCGGACACATCTGTGGTTTTTCTAAATACTC
>NW_007394177.1:0-1071 GCF_000475195.1 Diaphorina citri | reverse complement strand
AAACTTTACCAACCTGCACTGTAAGTAGTGAAAGGTCTACACAAAGTTCAAAGCTCTGGTGTACTTCCTATGCACTTCAATCTTCCCTTTCGCTTTCATGATGGAGAAAAGTAGGTGGTGCTTATCTAGAAATCCATAGGTGATAAATGCCATTGCAGATAATGCGATAGTGTTAGTTCCAGCTTCCTAACACGATCTGAAATTGGAACAATGCAACTTTTACTGATCAAAATCATTGGATTCAAAATTGATATAATCATGACTCATATTCATATCATTGTACTCGTAGGTTTTTCTATGTTTTGGGTAATGGTCCAAAATTCCCAACTTACATCACCCAAGTTGATAAAACTGATAAATAACACATAATTAATCAATAAACAAGTACCCTATTGCTAAAATTACTGTTTGGCATGATGAGTCAAATCGAATGTTACTTTCAGGTCCACAAAAGTGAGTTCAAACTTCAAACTCCGCTTAAGTGTTAATCTTAGTTTACTGTCTATTGTTAATCTTAGTTTATTATTGATTGTCTAAAATCGGTTTAACATGGAATTAAAAAAGAAAAAAAAAAAAGAAAAAATCATCCAATCAGATTTGCTTAATCCGAGAGTTAAACCGAATTTAAACTCACTTTGTGGGCCCGCCCATCAAAGGATAAAGTCGGCAGTTTGAAGATGCGCACGTTGCATACTTTACAGATATACCAGGCGTTCATAAAATTCCAATCAAATTTAATCTTAAGTCTCAAATACTTCAAAAATACGAGTAGGTAGTTGGTAAAAAATACCACTCAATAATTGTAGACAAACACCAATTTAGGCAATACCTACCCAAGTTTATAGACCATGGCGGTTATGCATTTGATCCACTGTGGTCCATTACTCAAGTAAGATGCACTGTAAGATTCCACATCCTCTTTTGACCAATTATAGATCTTCTTTTGACTCTAATATCCTCTTTTGACTAATATTCCGTCAATTATGAACCAGCACTTCCGATCTCAATCAACAAAGTAGTCATGTCCTTATCTCGACAAGGTTGTGGAAAGGTTTTGTGGATAATGATAAA
>NW_007394176.1:0-1071 GCF_000475195.1 Diaphorina citri | reverse complement strand
AAGAAGATTATGTTGGGAAGAGGACTGCAGAGATACAAGTTGCAGGGAGGAGAGGAAGAGGAAGACCTAAGAAGAGATAGAAGAATTGTGTACATCAAGATCTGAGAGAAGAAGGACTGAATGGAAACAAAGTTCATAACTGAGCGGACTGGAGAAGACTGACTCAAAACACTGACCCCACATAAGCAGGAAAAGGCAAAGAATAAGAAGAAGACTCAGAAGTCTATTATGTATTGCTGTTTCTCATTTTCTTTTTGTTAGTACCCACCCTGAATCACTTACTTGGGTAGATGTACCTACAATCAACCATTGTGAAGACTTGGTTTTGTCCTCGACCTACATCAACATAGGTACCTCTTTTAACAAGTAGTGAGGCTGGTTAGGGGTCTCTCTCTCTCTGTTTAGAGTAACCCAAATAGACAGTAGGTACATACTACAGAGCTGTCATCCCTGAAAGTTCACTTACCCGTTCCTTATCATGCAGCATGTCCCCATAACCAGCCAGGACTATTTCCTGGTGATAATCATATTCCAACACATCTATATCCACCTCCTCGTCACTGCTAAGATCCTTGAGTGACATTTTGTCCTGTTAAGTGAAAAATAAAGGTAAAAAGAACAGTTTGTCAAGATGAAATCAATAACTTAGTAAAAAATTCAGGAAATGCCGATTTTTTTTTCTTTTCCCAAAACAAAAACAAATAAAAACATAATTACATACGAATAACATCAAAAATCGAAGGCTTACATTAGTAGTGTAGTTCCTATTCCTAAAAGAAAGAATAATAGATACCAATCATAATTTAAAAAAAGTGTCATTGGAAACACAAATTATGGCTGCTTAATACACGCTCTCACAGAATCCCTGCTGTTTCACGGCTCATTTTAGGTGTTTCACAACGTGTCTTGGGTGTTTCACAGCTTATTTTGCTAGAAGCTAGATGTTTCACTGCTTATCCTGGGTTAATTATCTGTTTCACAGCTTATTGTCAGGTGTTTCACAGTTTGTTCTTGTTACGCCAGGTCTGTAGTATAGAGCTCGCCTCGCGTAGTGTTTCATCCTTCTTAAAG
>NW_007394175.1:0-1071 GCF_000475195.1 Diaphorina citri | reverse complement strand
GCCCCGGGCGGGAATCGAACCCGCGGCCTAGCGCTTACAAGGCAGACGCACTACCAACTAAGCTAGCTAGGCTGGCTATTTCGGGATTTGTTGGTCAATTGATTCATATACCCTGTTTGTAGATTATCCCCTCAGGATAAAATCCGCCCCGGGCGGGAATCGAACCCGCGGGCTAGCGCTTACAAGGCAGACGCACTACCAACTAAGCTAGCTAGGCTGGCTATTTCGGGATTTGTTGGTCAATTGATTCCTATACCCTGTTTGTAGGTACCTTTGTGTTTGATGAGTATTTCACCGCCGTTTTTATTTCGTAGCAATGAAACAACTGCTACATTATACGCATGTGGTCTGTGTCGTAGCATGTCCCTTTCCTAGTATGTCCCTCATCAGATGGGCGAGAAGAGACACAATACTTCCCATTTAGGTGTTGAGTCAACACGAGAACACCAGACAGTTACCCGTTGAAATATTTGACTTTTTTGAATTTAAGAATCGCGATTCACGATTCTTTTGAAATATTCGACTCTTTGAATCGACTCAGAGAATATTTACCCATCCCTATTACTTGCATTGCATACTTGCATTAAAAGCCTTTTGTAGCTCCCTTTGCAGATAAAATGTAATTCATTATCAGTTCCAGTACCTAACACTACCTGCTTTGATCACCTAGGAAACCTGTACGACAAGTATTTTTTTTTTTCAGAACTCATTGTTTTAAATTCAAAAGTCTACATGGTCTCATGTCATGATTTCTAACCATCTCCAAAGTTTGGTTTGTTTAAATTTCTTATATTTTACTCGTTTAATAGTTGTCACAGAAACTTCTCACCATAAGCCATTTTCATATTTTATTTCACCCTCCCTGATGATGAAGTACCTGACCCAACAAGAGGCGATAGATATTGATCAGACACTGTTTAACAAATACAAGTTCAGTGTAGACCAGCTCATGGAGCTTGCGGGTTTGAGTTGTGCAAATGTCATTGGTAAAACATATCCGACACCGACACACAAAAAAGTTCTTGTGTGTGCGGGTCCCGGGAACAATGGTGGAGATGGGTTGGTGTGTGC
>NW_007394174.1:0-1071 GCF_000475195.1 Diaphorina citri | reverse complement strand
TCTACTCTCTGATACACAATAGCGCATTGTAAGATCAAGATCTTTGGATTATTCAAAGCGGTCAGCATGGACTTGTGTGATACATTCTTAGAATGCACAATACCAGACACAACAAAGCTATCATTACGAGTCCCACCATCCACTTTCTTGATCTGAACATATTGTCTTATATCGAACGAATCGATATTCTGATCAGGCTTGACTTCTTCTATTATTTTCTCCGCTAAGGGTAGAATCACACTTGCCCAAGACATGGATAAACTTTCAACTATGAGTAGTTGCTGGAGTAGTTTGTTGCGATGGGATTCAAACTTGTCTGTGAGGGCAGCATCTGCCTTGGCGTTGTTAGGACGGATAGGGTCTCGCCTATATGCTTGAATTATCTTCTGTAGAGAATGTACAGGAAGGAGGTTAGGGTTCTCACTGATCTCTCGTGTTGTGCGGGTTGCGGAGTCTGAGGAGAAACAAATCAAAGTACATTCGAGTTAATTGAATTCAAAATATATCATGTCAATGACTCTACATGTGGCTTCCATTTTTTAATTTTATAAGGAACGATTTACATTTGAGTTTCGAAAAGTTCTGTAGAAAATTGTAGAAAGTAGCAAAACTTACATAAAAAACAGACGAAAAGGGACTTTCCTCCTGGGGCAATTCTTGAAAAGGTGTCATATTTTACAAGTGAATGTGGAACGTACTTTAGGATTTTCCCCTAAAAACAATGCCCTTCTACGGTGTAAAGTAGAACATCTAGAATTGGAATAGGTCCTTGGTAGTCAGACCAATATTCAGGATTTTATTGGGTCCAAACAGTGGCTACCCCCCCCCCCCCCTGTCCGAAATACATTGGGAGTTCTGTCTAAACTTGGAAGAACGAAGATGTTGATGTCAAAACTCAAAAACAAGGAACTTCTTATATTTTCAACAATAAAAATTTACAAACTTGGATCTAGAGCAGATCGATATTTTTAAAATTCAAGAATGAGAAAAAATCTAAACCCTGTCAACTCTTTCGTTGCCATGGCAGTATGTATGGAAATAAAACTCGCGTTCGCGACCCCCCCCCCCCCA
>NW_007394173.1:0-1071 GCF_000475195.1 Diaphorina citri | reverse complement strand
GTCTTCCTTCTCTCTTCGATTTCGGGACGATAAGACCTTAGCAGTTACAGTTCCCTCTGTCAAACTCTTAAAAAAAAAGCTCTTAAAAAAAATAATCTAAGTTCATCTCGAGGTGTGCGAGTAATAATAAATTAAGTTACAATTCTCAAGTTAAGCAACGTTTCTCGTGGCTCGTGGCTGGTATCTGGATTTGTCCACCGATTTGTCCTTGGAAAACTAACGTCAATAACAAATAATTGGTAACATGGCTCATTAAGTAATTGTTGAGAAACAAATTGAGAGCAAGTTACGAATATTAAGTATCTATCCAATATACGAATATTAAGTTATTAAGTATCAAGATGAGAATATTTAGTAATCCTCCTTATGAAGACAATATGAACAATGTGCTCAGCAACCACAATCAAGATTTAAATGAGATTCATGAGCAGAGCAGAATGAAGAGGAAGAAGGAGGAAGGAGAAAGAGAAGGAAGAAGAGAAAAGGAGTAGGAGTAGAAGAAAGAGGAGTGGGAGGAGGAGAAGAAAGAAGACAAATTGGAGGCGTAGGAGAAGAAATAGGAAGAGGAGGAGGGGAAGGAGAAAAATTGAAGCAATTGTTTTTTATGCTGTTTTCTAGACAATTAACTTAGGGACGCAGATAAAATAACAACAGTACCAAGATTTAAGATAATAATGAAAGAAAATTATTAACCATTACAACATTATGCCTTTCCCCTCTCAGATTTAAGATTGTTTTGTAGTAAACTCTTATAAAAGATCTGAGATTGTACAGTCTTCAACCATTGTTTACGAGTATTCTCTCAAGTTCTTGTTGTTGGCGTTGTTGATGATCTTCTTCTTCTTCTTCTTCTTCTTCTTCTTCTTCTTCTTCTTCTTCTTCTTCCTCTTCTTCTTCTTCTTCCTCTTCTTCTCCTTCTCCTCCTTCTTCTTCTTCTTCTTTTCTTTTAGATAAAATGTCCTTGTGTGTCCCAGGAGTTTTGCGCTCTTCAAATTTTAAAGGCCCAAGTTCTAAACTGATTTTTTCAGTGTAAATTGCAGAACTTGCGACAAAGTTGTGACAAAAAAAAAA
>NW_007394172.1:0-1071 GCF_000475195.1 Diaphorina citri | reverse complement strand
GGAAATCACCGTCCCCAACTAGTGAGGGGAAAAAAGCAACATAAAAACAAAAAATACCCACAAGTCACAAATAGAGGAAGTTTCCACTTCAGGAACTGTGAAAAGACGAGAAAATTGTGTCTCCTTTTAGAAAACACTTGATGTACTACCTCTCTACAAAACAATCTTGCCAAGCACTCTCGAGATAAATAGGGGAGAACTTGACAGAACTGGATGTGAAAAATGTCACGTTCCTTTTAAAAGTGGATGGTGTGCAACATCCACTTATAAAGTAGATGGTGCTCAACATCCACTTGTAAAGGGGATGGATGGATGGATGGTTTTCAACATCCAACACCATTTCAAAGTGGGTGTGGGTGGTATTCTAGCGGCTACAACATTTATACAAACAACCACAAGTTACTAAAGTTGAGCAACGTTAGGCGTCGCTAGAAGCTGAATGGATTTTTGACGCTTTGAACACCTAGTTCCGTCAATTAAGTTCACATTTCACATTTGGTACACATGGCACTTTTTCGTCAAGTACACATTTAAGAGTTCCGTCATCTAGATACTCATTTTTCTTCTAAATCCGTGCACGAAACCAAAATGAAGCCTCTAATCCACCAAGCAATCCAAGTATCAGTAAACTACATTGTATGTGTAGAGTAGCCAGTTCCCCATGAATAATCGCGAAGATTTATGCAACACTCCGGGTACTTGCCACTAATACCCGAGACCTACATGTACTAATATGGACTGAAACTTTCATTTGGACAGAGGTACGGGTAACGCTCCATGCAAAATACGCTAATGTCAGTACTTAAACTCGCACATACTTACATGGTACTTGGAAATACATAGTACGTACACTAATGTACATAGTACTTGGAAATACATCATTATAGTACATATTTACATTCGAGTAGTAACTAGTAGTATAAAATATCAATAATAATGTCTGTATGTAGCATAGTGGATGGTACACAGGGCGTGTGTGCTATTTAAGTAAGATTTTCACGGTGGTTCAGTAATAGTAGGAGGCATTCTCATCAGTAGGTGTTGATTAGAATGCGTCAAACTCTTGAAATA